>NC_090737.1:37465686-37475686 GCF_036898095.1 Palaemon carinicauda | reverse complement strand
GTCTTTCTAAGTAAGATACTAGTTTTTATTACTTAAAGTTTTTCTAAGTAAGATAGTTTTTCTTATCTAAAGTCTTTCTAAGTAAGATAATAGTTTTTATTACTCAAAGTCTTTCTAAGTAAGATACTAGTTCTTCTTACTTAGTCTGCCTAAGTAAGATAATAGTTTTTCTTACTTGAAGTCTTTCTAAGTATGATACTAGTTCTTCTTACTTAAAGTCTTTCTAAATAAGATACTAGTTTTTCTTACCTAAAGTCTTTCTAAGTAAGATACTAGTTTTTCTTACTTAAAGTCTTTCTAAGTAAGATACTAGTTTTTCTTACCAAAAGTCTTTCTAAGTAAGATACTAGTTTTTCTTACCAAAAGTCTTTCTAAGCAAGATACTAGTTTTCTTACTTAAAGTCTTTCTAAATAAGATACTAGTTTTTCTTACCAAAAGTCTTTCTAAGCAAGATACTAGTTTTCTGACTTGAAGTCTTTCTAAATAATATACTAGTTTTTCTTAATTAAAGTCTTTCTAAGTAAGATACTAGTTTTTCTTACGGTCTTTCTAAGTAAGATACTAGTTTTTCTTACTTAAAGTCTTTCTAAGTAAGATACTAGTTTTTCTTACCTAAAGTCTTTCTAAGTAAGATACTAGTTTTTCTTACCTAAAGTCTTTCCAAGTTAGATAATAGTTTTTCTTACATAAAGCCTTTCTAAGTAAGATACTAGTTTTTCTTACCTAAAGTCTTTCTAAGTTAGATACTAGTTTTATTGACTTAAAGTCTTTCTAAACAATATACTAGTTTTTCTTACTTAAGGTCTTTCTAAGTAAGATACTAGTTTTTTTACTTAAAGTCTTTCTAAGTAATATATTAGTTTTTCTTACCTAAAGTCTTTCCAAGTAAGATACTAGTTTTTCTTACCTAAAGTCTTTCTAAGTAAGATACTAGTTTTTCTTACCTAAAGTCTTTCTAAGTAAGATACTAATTGTTTTTTACTTAAAGTCTTTCTAAGTAAGATACTAGTTTTTCTTACCTAAAATCTTTCTAAGTAAGATACTAGTTTTTCTTACTTAAAGTCTTTCTAAGTAAGATACTTGTTTTTCTTACTTAGTCTTTCTAAGATACTAATTGTTTTTACTTAAAGTCTTTCTAAGTAAGATACTAGTTTTTCTTACCTAAAATCTTTCTAAGTAAGATACTAGTTTTTCTTACTTAAAGTCTTTCTAAGTAAGATACTTGTTTTTCTTACTTAGTCTTTCTAAGATACTAATTGTTTTTACTTAAAGTCTTTCTAAGTATGATACTAGTTTTTCTTACCTAAAGTCTTTCTAAGTAAGATACTAGTTTTTCTTACCTAAAGTCTTTCTAAGTAATATACAAGTTTTTCTGACTTGAAGTCTTTCTAAGTAAGATACTAGTTTTCTTACTTAAAGTCTTTCTAAATAAGATACTAGTTTTTCTTACCTAAAGTCTTTCTAAGTAAGATACTAATTGTTTTTTACTTAAAGTCTTTCTAAGTAAGATACTAGTTTTTCTAACCTAAAATCTTTCTAAGTAAGATACTAGTTTTTCTTACTTAAAGTCTTGCTAAGTAAGATAATAGTTTATCTTACCTAAAGCCTTTCTAAGTGAGATACTAGTTTTTCTGACTTAAAGTCTTTCTAAATAAGATACTAGTTTTTCTTACATAAAGTCTTTCTTAGTAAGATGCTAGTTTTTCTGACTTAAAGTCATTCTAAGTAAGATACTAATTGTTTTTTACTTGAAGTCTTTCTAAGTAAGATACTAGTTTTCTTACTTAAAGTCTTTCTAAATAAGATACTAGTTTTTCTTACATAAAGTCTTTCTTAGTAAGATGCTAGTTTTTCTGACTTAAAGTCATTCTAAGTAAGATACTAATTGTTTTTTACTTAAAGTCTTTCTAAGTAAGATACTAGTTTTTCTTATCTTAAGTCTTCCTAAGTAAGATACTAGTTTTTCTTATCTTAAGTCTTTCTAAGTAAGATACTAGTTTTTCTTACTTAAAGTCTTTCTAAATAAGATACTAGTTTTTCTTAAAGTCTTTCTCGGTAAGATACTAGTTTTTCTTACTTAAAGACATTCTAAGTAAGATACTAGTTTTTATTACTTTAAATCTTTCTAAATAAGATACTAGTTTTTATTACTTAACGTCTTTCTAAGTAAGATACTAGTTATTCTGACTTAAAGCCTTTCTAAGCAATATATATATATACATATATATATATAGTACATAATATATATATATATATATATATATATATATATATATATATATATATATATATATGTATATATACTGTATATATATATATATATATATGTATATATATACATATATATGTATATATATATATATATATATATATATATATGTATATATATATATATATATATATATATATATATATATATATATATATATATATATATATATCCCTGTCACGCTGAACGGTAACCACTCGGCGAGCAAAAATCTCCCATAAAATGCCCAAAACAAGTGGGTTATAGTTAGGAAAGGGGGAGGAGGTGGGAAGGGTTGAATCTGTGTGTATGTGTGCACGTGTTCGTGTGTGCGCATATCTATCTAGATATCTATTCGTCAGTTTTGACGCGTCGGGTACACTAGTCTTTAAGACAGAGCAATACGTTCTACATTTGAATTTTAAAAACAACAATTTAATTCATGGATAAATAGGACTATCTCGTAAAAAATGGCCTTTATCCAGTTAATAATTTCAATTAGTTTGCTTTTCGACTTCCAAGTAAAGAAAGAAAAAAAATATTTTGCCTGAATTTACACTTCATCATTATCATACAATGCAAGAAATTGCCACATTGACTGAACTGGGATTTCCTCATCAGCCTTCTTTTATTTATCACAGATAATAAAACCAAGAATTTTTCAAACTAGCCTAAAAATAAACAGAGTATCTGTTGACGTTCCCCAATGGTACCGTGTACTAAATAACTAACATACCTTTGAACCCAATGAAACAATTTCTGATTTTATCCTTTCCATTTTACCCTATTCCAAAGAGCTTAAACTTTACATGTGATTAAAGCAATAATTTTTAATATCAAACTTCATGCTTTCATCTTCTTCTTTCCCACCCTTATTCCTACATTAAAGGGTCAGTTGCTACAAATTTGGCAGTTTTCACGACCACATACCCATACGGTCATCAACCACTGGTATTGGCGGTAGGCCTAACCTTTGACTAAATAGTCCAACGGCAAGGCAAAAAGCAGGATTGTAAGGCAGCGGCTGTCCTTTTACTCGATTTCTACGACACGCAGGAGGTATAGAGGTATTACTCTTACATTCCTACTATGCCTTACGGTACTATAAATGCGTAGGCGATATAGAAAATATGGTCTAGGGCATCTAAAAACGTATCGAATCGATATAAGAACACAGAATAAAACCAGAGGGGCACTCAGTAGAGCGAAGACCTCCGCCGCGGCAGCTTATTTATCGACCTTTTGCTCGACCTAGACCTTGACCCTTGACCTTAACATGTACTAATTGGCGTGGATTTTCAAATACTCAAATATGAACCATATTTAAGGTCTCTGTGATAACGATGTCCAAAACCTATGGCTGATTACGTGAATAAGACATTTTCCTTCACTGTGACCTCGACTTTCCAAAATTGAATCATTTCCAGATTTTCACATAAGAGTTAATCCCTTCAAGTTTCATTACTATTGAAAACGTGGTTAGGAAGCTGTTCACAAACAAACAAAAAGCCACACAAACAGAGGCGAAAACATAACCTCCTTCCAACTTCGTTGGCGGAAATAATGAAACAATCTCGAAAATAAGATTGAATGTCCTTTGTGGACATTACAGGAAGGTAGGTGGCTCATTTGGGAAAATGGGGAGGATTCAGGGAGGGGGGGGGGGTCAGAGAGGGGTTGAATGGGGTGGAGGGAGTCATATGAGCTTAAGGTAAACAAAGCATAAGAAGATTTTCAAAGGATATGGAATGACATAATAGCGTCTAAGGGGACGAGAGAGAGAGAGAGAGAGAGAGAGAGAGAGAGAGAGAGAGAGAGAGTCTGATATTCAAGTAACCTTAACAGTCCAGAAGTGAGTTGACAGAAGGTAATTAAATTGATGAATAGAATAAAAAATAGAACTTGCCAAACGAACTGAATTCAAGCTGGGGAAATGATGAATCAAACTGTATGATATCATGGACCTAAGTACTCAAAATGAGTTAATATAACAAATTTCTTCATGAAATTCATCAATTTGCGCACATTCCATAGCCACCAATCCAGGTACTGATCTTAATAGAGCATGAGTTGCCTACACTTTCTAAGCTATTGTACCATGGTCTTCCATTGTCTTGGGGTAGAGTTCTCTTGCTTGAGGTACACTCGGGCACACTTTTCAATTTAATTTCTTATATAGTTTACATATGGAAGATTTATTTTAATGGTCTAACTGTTCTTGAAATATACTACCGTAATTGTTCATTACTTCTCTTGTAGTGTATTTATTTTCCTTAATTCCTTTCCTCACTGGGCTATTTTCCCCGTTGGAGCCCTACGGCTTATAGCATCCTGCTTTTCCAACTAGGGTTGTAACTTAGCTAATAATAATAATAATAATAATAATAATAATGATAATAATAATAATAATAATAATAGTTATTTTTTTCAGATAGGCCTATAGAGAAAATCAAGAAATGAAGATGTAGTTGATTAATCCTTCATAGCCGTTAATTTAAACTTTGACTGTTCCTTAACTTCATCTCTTTTTTTTTCACATTCAATCTACACCACATAAGACCAGTACCAAAATTTACTGAAACTATAGGACTAGAAAGAAACATGAATCAAGTGACAATCGAGTAAAGCCCAAGTCACGGGTAAATCTAACAACAGAAACCTCCTTGACAATAAATGAAGAAGTTTCTATTCCACTGCGTGACTAATGCCTCAGAAATGCCAATTAATGTCTGCGGTTTGTGACCAGTTTTCATCACCATGCTGGCCAAATGCGGATTTGTGTTGGTGGGAGATTTTCGTTTATCGCTCACAGAAAACCAACCTAGTATGGTGGCCGTGACTAGCATAGCTATGCAGATCATGGCGACACGCAAACACTTTCATCACGGAAAGGTATCTCCACTCAGTCTAACAACAGATTGCGTCAAATGCTCATAAAATACTTGCCAAACTTCCATTAAGATAAAAAAGATTAATAAGAGTTATTTACAACAAAAAACTTGTCATTAGTTACCTAATTAAGGAAATCACTACTCTCATCAATGTCAAGTTATAAATTAGCCTTATCAACAATCACAGTAATTGCATTAATAGTCTATCCAATTACCTCAGACTATTATTGCCACAGTGAAACCACCTAGATATTACGGGAGAAACCATTTACGTCGATGACCTTAAGATGTAATTGTCGCTTGAAGTATTTTATTCAGACTGAACGATGAAACATTGCATCAAATTAGTCTAACACCATCAACGCTTATACGATATTACTATTATTACTAGGTAAGCTACAGCCCTGGTTGGAAAAAAGGATGCTATAAACCCAAGGACGCCAATCGGGAAAATAGCCCGGTGAGGAAAGGAAATAAGGAAACAGATAGAATAGTGTGCCTGAGTGTACCCTTAAGCAAGAGAACTCTAACCCAAGACAGTGGAAGACCATGGTACCTAGGCTATGGCACTACTCAAGACTGTTATTATTATTATTATTATTATTATTATTAGGTAAGCTACAGCCATGGTTGGAAAAACGTGATGGTATATGCCCAAGGGCTCCAACAATGAGAAATAGCCCTGTGAGGAAAGTAAATAAGGAAACAGGTAGAATGGCATGCCTGATTCTCCAAGGTAGGGGAAGGCCACGGTACAGAGGCTTAGGCACTACCCTAGTACCAACGCAAAGTAAGAAAACATCTTCTATTTCAGGTATTCGAGACTACCCAGAACAGGATAAGGTACAGTTGGATACAAGAATTCGTAACACACCTTGCTCAAGGTAGGTACACCGTGCCACACTCTAACTGCGCGGAGATTACCTGTAGGTAGCCAAAACAACCACCTCTGCCATCTACCCCTACACTATCTGTTTGGTTACTAGCAGCGTAGTGGGGTGTACCAGGAATTCCTGCATCCAACTGTAAAGCCATTTGCTATTTGAATAAGAGATTAAAAAACAACCCAGGTGCAGGATGGGCAATGGAATCCCAGCTGGTAGAATAATACCATTTTTCATTGAAATGAAAAATTTCCACATCCGTATCATGTTAAAAGAATAACTTTTAATCTTATTTCCAAAAAAATTATTGTAAACGGAACGCACAATCATAAAAGTCGATTTTGAAACAGAACGTTTTCATAAAAAAAAAAAAACTCAAAACAGCTCAGTAAACTAGAAAAACGACAACCATTGCAACTGCGGTTAAATTTTATTCATCAATGGAACCACTTGTTACATCAGGCATTAGGAATATAAAGAAAAAAAAAAGATACAATATCCCTTTTTAAATCGGCGAGATGGAATAGATAAAAAAATCTAACACATTTTGGTTTCATATAAAAGAACAGTGGGGCCATTTACAGAAGCTAAAAATACGTCAAAATATTGATTTTTAAATGGTAGAGGTATGTACTAAATATTACAAGGAATTCACAATTTTTTGCGTTTATCAATCCTGTTTTAATGATTTAAATCAATCTTCGATTGGGAAAACTATATTTTCAAAACCTGAAATTAGATACACTTAACAAACATTTGATGGATTAAAAAACACTTAATAACCCTGTCATAAAGTAAAATATACTTAACAGACCAACGATGAATTAACAAACACTTAATCCTACAATAAAGTAAAATACACTTAACAGCCTGGCGATGAAGTACTTCGGAACAAATTGAGTTTCTTTTAAAGGTTGCTCATGAACAGGTGAGGAAAGGGACAGGACAACGTCCTAAAGACTGACCATACAATGATCAGCACCCAGGGTTCCTCTCCACTCAAGCTAGGAGCAGGGAGGACCAGGCAATGGTTGTTGATGACTCAGCAGATAAACCTAAACTGCAGACTCCCCCAAATCCCCATCCCCAACTCGCAAGGATGGTGAGGTTGTAGACACTACCAGCAACTAAAGAGCTTGAGCCTCTCACGAACACCAGTTCAACAGATTGCCACCAAAAATATGTTTCTAATAAGCATACATATCATAAGACATCGTCCTATTTCCGCGTATTTATGTGATAAATGAGAGACGAGGTGAATGCAACTAAACTTTACTAAACAACCAACGAGTTTATATAGAGCGACTTGCGAACAAGAATGTCACAAGAATTCAAACATGAAAAAGCTTGTGCTAGCATGGTAACACAAGTTGGTCTGTTAACAGTGCAGAGATGAGCGGGTGATAAGATAGAAAATCAAAACCGTTACAGTATGCGAGCCTGTATGAAACACGTGCGGTACAGTAAGAAAACAAGAGGTACAGTATATCCTAAGAAACCACATTGAATGAATCCTACCTCGAGCGCAAAATTGCCACATATGGTATGAAACACATTAAGGAATTGTTTAAAATTGATAAAAATTATCATACGTTTCATCATTCATTTTGTTATGAAAATTGACCACTCTCATTACACAATAGATGATTTATATCTTTCGGCACTATAATGAAATTTGGAATCCGCAAAGGATTCTGTTAGCAAGGGCGAGATATTATTATTATTATTATTATTATTATTATTATTATTATTATTATTATTATTATTATTACCTAAGCTACAAACCTAGTTGGAAAAGTATGATGCTATAAGCTCCAAGGCTCCAACAGGGTAAAATAGCCCAGAGAGGAAAGGAAATAAGGAAATAAATAAACGATATAAGAGGTAATGGACGTTTGAAATAAAATATTTTAAAAACATTAGCATTATGGCAGATATTTCATAAACAAATTATAAAAAGTCTTATGTCAGCCTATTCAATATTTGCTGCAAGTTTGAACTTTTGAAGTTAATAAATGCAGTTACTAGGTTTGTCCGGGAAAAATAAAATCAAACACGTTGCGGTTTTCTCCAAGTTACGTCACTTCACTTGGGAGTGATAATCCTACATTCTGCAATAGTTTATGTATAGCAGATCTATTTTAACTTTGTTACTGATCTTAAGATATTTTATATTTATTACTCATACTTCTCATGCAGTTTATTTATTTCCTCATTTCCGTTCCTCACTGGCTATTTTCCCTGTAGGAGCCATTGAGCTTTTAGTATCTTGTTTTTCAATTAGGGTCATAGCTTAGCTGGTAATAATAATAATAATAATAATAATAATAATATCTATATTGATTACGTGAGTTACATAAAGTTAAATCAGTGTTATATGAAAATATTCTTAGCTAAAAAAAAAATAAAAAAATAAAAAAAATAAATAAAATACAAAAAAAAAATTAAATAAAAATTCCTATTTTTGACATTTTCCTCAAGGGTAGTGATAGCCTATTGGAAACGTCTCCACTTGCCGATCTGCTGGACTGGCGTTCGGGACCAGATCAAGCTCGATAGTTTTTTTGTACTCTGCAACCTCACAATCCTCAGCTAAGAATGGGGGTTTGGGGGAGCCTACTGGGTCATCAGCAGCCATTGCCTGGCCCTCCTTTGTCCTATGTATGTATGGTCCGTTTCTACGCCATTGTCATCGTCTCTTGTATCTTCCATTCATGAGCAATTTTTTTTTTTTTTTTTTAATAAAATTGAACATTCGCCATGCGTATTTCTACCCATTTTAAGGTTTAAAGGCCACTCATGAATGGCAGAAGTAAGGGACAGTGACATTGCCCAATCAAGCAGGACAATGCCCTAGAGACTGACCATATACATATGATCATCGCATAAGCTCCCTCTCCAACCAAGCTAGGACCAAGGAGGGCAAGGCAATGGCTGTTGATGACTCATCAGATATGCCTAAGGGCTCCCCCAAAGCCTCCATATTTATGTTACAAGGAAGGTGAAGATGCAGCTAACCCCAGTCTAGCGATCATCAGTCAGGGACGTTACCACATCGGCCACCATTTGATAAAAATTTCCATATTAACCTTAAAAGGAACAGAAGGTATTGGCTCCTTCAATAACATTTTAGCCTCTCTCCTATTTCCCTTATATAATAAAGAGTAAGTGTCAGGTCATATATATATATATATATATATATATATATATACTCACATACATATATACATATATATATATATATATATATATATATATATATATATATATATACACTCACATACATATATGCATATCTCAGATATATATATATATATATATATATATATATATATATATATATATATATGTATATATATATATATATATATATATATATATATATATATATATATATATATATATCTCAATATATATATATCAATAAATAAATAAATAAATAAATATATATATATATGAATATATATATAAATAAATAAATAAATAAATAAATATATATATATATATATATATATATATATATATATATATATATATATATATATATATATATGGTATATATATGTATGTATTTCCTGTCACGGTGAGCGGCATTTCCGAACGTATGACTACTTGGTCTCTCCCCGTCCCTCCGATAAGGTGAGAGGGGGGATCACCGAGATGGTACACTAGAAAACTGAATTCTGTATGTATGCGTGTGTGCATAACTATCGAAATATTTTGCCGTCATTTTTGACGGGTCGCGTACACTAGTTCTGAAATAGATATGAAGCATCGTGTTCAGGATATCTATATTCGCCAAACCCAACAAGATTATAAAATTGCATTGTTTTTCTCAAGGTTAAAAGTCTTATCAACTTATCAGTTCAGGTGGTAATCTTACAACAAGTTGGGAGAGACCTTACTGAAGAAATTAATACCTTCTTGTAGAATTCGGAAAACGCGAATTGTTGTGGCTGTGCTATACTTACACCAG
>NC_090737.1:37458186-37460686 GCF_036898095.1 Palaemon carinicauda | reverse complement strand
TCCCTTTGGAAAAGTCACTAAGAATCGTTTCCCCTCAGTGATTCCCTTTGCAAAAGTCGCCAAGAATCGTTTCTCGTCAGTGATTCTCTTTGGAAAATTCGCTAAGAATGGTTTCCCCTCAGTGATTCCATTTGGAAAACTCACTAAGAATCGTTTCCCGTCAGTTATTATTTTTGAAAATTTGCTGAGAATAGTTCCCCATCAGTGATTCCCTTCGGAAACTTTGCTATGAAAAGTTTCCTATCAGTGATTTCCTTTGGAAAATTCGCTAAGAATCATTTCCCCTCAGTGATTCCTATTGGGATATTTGCTAAGAATCGTTTTCCTTGGTGATTCCCTTGGGAAAATTTGCTAAGACTCTTTTCCCCTTAGTGATTCCCCTTGGAGAATTTTCTGAGAATCTTTTCCCCTTAGTGATTGCCTTTGGAAAAATTTGCTAAGAACCGTTCCCCTTAGTGATTCCCTTTGGAAAACTGCTAAAAATGTTTTCCCCTTAGTGATTCTCTCCGGAAAATTCGCAAAAAATTTATTCCTCTTATGGATTCCCTTTGGGAAAAACGTTAAGAATCGTTTTCCCCCAGTGATTCTCTCTGGAAAATTCACTAAGAATAGTTTCCCCTTAGGAAAATTCACTAAGAAAAAGTTCCCTTCTCTGATTCTCTTTGGAAAATTCGCTAAGAATTATTTCCTTGTAGTGATTCCCTTCGAAAAATTCGCTAAACATCCTTTTTCCTAAGTCATTCCCTCTTAGAAATTCGCTAAGAATAATTTCCCCTTCGGAAAATTAACTAAGAATCGTTTCCCCTTAGTGATTTCCTTGGGAAAATTCGCTAGGAATTGTTTTCCGTTCATCGTGCGATTTGCAACATCATCATCTTTCTCTGCAACATCCCTTAACTAAAGGAATGATCTCAAGTCTTCGCTGTAAAAGAAACTCGCCGAAATAGCCTGAAGGGTGAAAGAGCGTCAGCCATGTTGCACGATTCCAGAGGCGGTCTGGTGCGTGTCGTGAATGCCAGCGAATGCGAGCAGCAGAGGCAGAGCCAGCAAGCTAGAGGCAAGTTTCCAGCGCGGGGTCGGAGCCGCGAGTGAACTGCGTCGGCGCCCGCTGAAATCCATACCTGTGACGTCACGCAGAGAGGCTGGAAAAAGAATGCCCATTAACTCGAGATTGTTTCGAATTAAATTACGGTATTATTCGCACGTACGCATACTGTTCTTACATATATAGAATGCGTGTAATGGTATATTTCGATTTACCTTAGTCGCTTAACGAAACAATCGATCTCAGGGTTAACAGAACGATTTTTGGCGGCGATGCCGCAATCTGGCAACAAGTACGGTGACGTCACGCCCAATGGCCGGTACAGGTGGTCTGATAGATAGACAAATACAATAAACATTGGTGCGTTAGCTTCATTTTCCTTGCAAACGTGGAAGTGACTGGAGCACAAGTGTTGGTAGGAAGTCAGACAGTAAACAGTGCAAGGAAAGTTGGACCTTTTGCTTGTGAACTACTGTGTTAAAATAATCATTTCCGTAGGGTTCTAAAATTTCTTTGATTTAATAACTAGAAGAAAGAGCCGTTAGAAATATTATCTAAAAAAAAGGGAACTTAGCAACAATAGTTTACGCACACGCTGAATCGCGGTAAGCAAGGATATGCATTCGTAATCATTAATAAGGTAAAGCGACTATCAGGGAGATAAACAAGATGTCGTCTCAGTGGCTCTCGTGAGGTTTTCCGAGTCCTGCCGTATCTGCCATGTTGTTCACCTCCTCGGCGGTGCTTGGAAGTAACGAAGTAAGAAGAAGACGAAGCAAGGAAAGCGCTTCTCCAAATCCCCGCGGCTTCAACTCCTATTATTCGTCTGGCCTGCCACATATCGCCGCCATCGCTCCCGCTGATTTCCCGTCGGAGGATCGACACACAGAATCGTTGTTGTTAACGTCGGGATCCTTATCCGCCATTCTTAGAACCGCCGCTAACGCCGCCATCCCGAAGGAGAAGAAGCCTTCCAGACCTTCATCTTCTTCTTCCAGTTCTCTCTCGGTCGCCCCAGCCACCTCCATCATCACCACCAAGTCTTGCAACATTGCCGAGTTGCTCCCATCTTCATCTCCGTGGTCTTGTGGGCTAACATCATCATCATCATCATCACCATCATCTCCACGAGGGGAAAATAATCTGACAGTAAGGGGATCAGGCCGAAGCTGAGCCGTAGGTGGATCATCAGTAGCTTTTCTTGTGGGGGACGAGACTGCTCGTGGAGAGAGAGAGAGAGAGAGAGAGAGAGAGAGAGAGAGAGAGAGAGAGAGAGAGAGAGAGCTACAGGGTGGCCCAAAGGTATATAAAAGAGGATCTATAAGTTCTCCCGAGTCGCTAAGAAAGAGAAGGTGGAGTGGAAGACGTGTACCAGGTGAGAGGGGAGGCACTGCTATTGCCCCAGCAGCTTTTCGGTGCCAAGACATGACCTTAATGGCTCTACAAGTGATTCGT
>NC_090737.1:37430686-37450686 GCF_036898095.1 Palaemon carinicauda | reverse complement strand
ACGAATAAACTTCATCACGACACAACCTCTCTCTCTCTCTCTCTCTCTCTCTCTCTCTCTCTCTCTCTCTCTCTCTCTCTCTCTCTCTCTCTCTCCCGGGTCGATATATAACCATTGCTGTAATAGTTTCGGCTTTGTCAAATAATTGCCTAAGTGGCTCGCCAACAATAATGTTGTTAGCCGACACGCGGCCCGAACCACTCGCGACGTGGATCTAAGCCAATCAAAACGCCTCATTCGCTCTTTTCTCGCATTTGATTGGTGCTTTTCGCGCCGGGCTTCCGTACCTGGCTACGACGGGCGTTTGCAACATCGAAGACGTAATGGTTTAAACCGTACGTGTGTCTTTTCGTGCTGAAGTGTACACAGGTGTTGGCCGTTGAGGGAGGGAGAGATCTCCGTACAATAGATAGCGTGCGTGCTGCACGTACTCCATGTCGCACGTGCATGGCATACGGCGACGCCGTACAAAGGCACTCCTCCCAATTGCTTACTTCTGGTGGGGAAGCAGAAGGGATCGCTTGTGTCGGATCGGGTTGATGACGGTGTTTTTTTGGGAGAGCAACGGAGACACAACGATGCATATGAAAATGACTTATGGAGACAATCAGATAATTATCAATGATTAATAAAAAAATGTAAGAAATCGAAAATAAATTCGGAGACAAAGATGCATAATAAAAATGACTTACGGAGACAGAGATAATTTCGAATAAATAAAAGAAAAAGTTGTAAAATATAAAAAATAAATTTGGAGACAGAAGATGCATTATAAAGAATATTTGCGGAGAAAAACATAATTCTAATAAAAAAAAGGGGAAATAAAAAATAACTTCGGCGATAGAAAGATGAATAATAAAGAAGAATATTTACGGAGACGAACTGAGATTATTATCAATAATAATAAAATAAAAACTGAAAAATAGAACACAAATTCGGCTTATGTTGTAATATCTGTAATATTTTGCTGAATTTATTCAGGAATATTATCATAACTAAAATAAAACCTGAGAAATAGAAAATAACTTCGAACAAAACAGAAAGATGCACAATGAAGAAGTTTTACGCAGACGAACAGAGAGATAATTATCAATGATAATAAAAAAAAAAAAAAATAATAGATAGAAAATAAATTGGATTTGTACTGTCTAATATCTCTGCTATTTCGCTAAATTTTATCCCCTTCCCAAGTGGGAATAAATTAACGTGGTGAAAGGGTTTGCGTATCGGCATGATCAGCAAAGCTGTGTTTGTCAGGGCCAAACTTACTAGGTTGGTTTGATGTGAATTATCAGACGAATATCTCCCACCATCACCAATCCGTATTGGCCAGCGTGGTGAGGAAAACTGGTCAAACCCCAGAAATGAGTTGCCATGTCTGAGGTCTTTGTCCTGCAGTGGACTAGAAACGGCTGCATTTGTTATTGTTATTATCATAATTTAAATAAAATGGAACGTGAAACATTAAAATGTAAAACAAAATTGCACTTTGGCAGCGATAATGAAAATGGGTGTGAAATTTCTCGTAGACTTTAACACAAATCCTATAAAAGACAATGCGTGTTTTGCCTTTCAATTTGTTTACCAAATAGTAAACACGAATGTCTTAAAAGCTTCTGTATACATTCAACATACAGTGTGTATCCTTAAAATGAAATATAATAAGATAAAAATCCGCCAGGAAAAGAATGTTTCGTAAACTTACAAAGAAAATCCAAATATTTATTTTTATTGGTTGCATAATGCTATGAAAAAAATAGTAAACACAAATATCTTAGAAGCTTCTATATATATTCAACCTACAGCGGGTATCCCTTAAACAGTATGCCCCAAAAATAAGAATAATAAACAAGATAAAAATCAACTGGAAGGACGACACATAAAAATACGGGGAAAATACAAATATTATTTTATCGACATTGTTAATATTTGGAAGGGATCAGGTGAGCGATCATTTCTTAAATAAGACAGTTCGAATAGATCTATTTGTATTATGAAATGCGAAAAAAAAAAAAAAACGCTGGAAAAAAAAACTGAAGAAAACGAATTGAAATCAAATATCACAGTAATTGTGAAAAGGAATCTAATCTCAATTACTACGCCCAATCTGCTGCCCAGAGAAAAGTAATTAAATAACCCCGGAGTGGAAAACGTCAGAACAGGAGCATGAAATTAATTTGGATAAGACGAAACTATTGGAAAGGTTTAATTTTCTCTGACTTATCGGATTAATATCTTCTCGTAATGACATGATTAGACGATACGCAAGATATTGCGTAAAAAAGAGCATCAACTTCTGACGCTTCGCAAAGAATTTGCGGTTTGAATCCTACGCACTTTTGAACTTTTGCGAGATGTAATGCGGTTTCTTAGCTGAAATAGGAATAGACTGATAAGAAATAAGAGCATAATAAATAAGGGTCAGACCTGCTTGGTGTGTTTGTGTTTTGTTCCTTAAATAAATAAGCGTAGATTCGATTGGGATCCAACACAGACTTGAACTTGATCGGAATGTGATGCAATTTCTTAACTATAGGAGAAAGGACTCATAGGAAAAAAAAAAATCAGAGAAAAAGAGGGGGTAGACCGACTTGCTAGCTGTGTATTTTGTTCCCTTTGAATTTTAGCGATATGTGATGTAATTTCTTAACTGAATTAGAAGGGATTCATAGAAAAAAAATGTCCAAAAAAAAAAAGGAAGGGCAGACCCACTCGCTGTGTTTGCGTTTTGTTTCCTTTGAACTTTGGCGATATGTGATGCAGTGTTCTGATTGAAATAGAAAGAATGGAATGGTAAGAAAATGGAGCATAATAAAAGAGGGATAGACCCACTTGCTGTGTTAGCGTATTGTTCCCTTTGAACATCAGCGATAACTGTAGTTTCTTGTATGAAGTAGAAGGGATTCATAGGAAAAATTGTCCAAAACAAAGAGGGGTAGACCAACTCGCTGTGCATGCGTTTTATTCCCTATGAACTTTGGCGAGATGTGATGTAGTTGCTTTACTGAAATAGAAGGAATGGAATGATAGGAAATAAACTTGATAACATAAAAAAGAGGTGCAGACCACCTTGCTGTGTTTGAGTTTCGTCCTCTTCGAACTTTAGTCAGACGTGGTGTAGTTTCTTCACTGGAGAGAAAAAAAAAAAAAAAAAAAAAAAAAAAAACCAGGGCAGACCCACTTGCAGTGTTTGAGTTCTGTACCCTTTCAACTTCGGCGAGATGTGATGGAGTTTCATAACAGAAATAGAATGGAATGATAAGAAAAAAACATAACAGAAAAAAGGGGGCCAGACCCACTCACTGTGTTTAAGTTTTGTCCCCTTTGAACTTTAGCGAGATGTGGTGTGGTTGCTTAACAGAAATAGAAGGGAATGACAAGGAAAAAAAATCATAGCATAAAAAAAAAAGCGGGGCAGACACACTGGCTGCGTACGCGTTTTGCTCCCTAAACATACAAACGCAGATTCGATTGGCTGGCGCCTAAGCGTTCTCTCGGTAGCATCGGATTAAGCTCTTGGCTTAGAACAACTTTATTGGAGGAAACTTCGGAGGCCCGAATGAAACAGTAATGCAGGATCTTTTCCTCCGATTTTCTGACTTATTGTGACACGTGTCTGAACGATTTCGGTGACGATCAAAATTGGTTACTATGAAGCATATCGATATGATGATTATAAGGTAAATTGGGAATCTGTAACGTATTGTGTGTGTATGTGTGTGTTTATGTATGTATGTATGCATATATATATATATGTATATATATATATATATATATATATATATATATATATATATATATATATATATACATGTATATATATATATATATATATATATATATATATATATATATATATATATATATATATATATATATATATACATTCTTACGGTTCTACAACATATTATCTTTTTAAGTTTGTATTACAACGATTATTTTGGTAATATAATACTTGGAATTTCAATATAATGATCATAATGTAACTTGGCACTTGCGATTCTATAACATATATTTTTCTCTTTTTAATTTTGAATTACTACGATGATTTCGATAATATAAAACTTGAAATGTCAATCTACTGATCATAACGTTAATTGAAAATCACAAGTCCATAACAATTCATCTTTTTTTGAAGTTTGAATAACTACGTCGAAACTTAAAATCTTAAAACACAATGTTATCCCGATGATGTAAAAGATCCAACACATCACATACAGTATATCATTGCCGCGTAAATCACAAACTAGTAAATATATTGTAAACAATTGCATTCCAGTCCAACAAATCTGCTTAATGGATTATTTTGGAATATATTTCCAACGGCCGTCGATATGTGATTCCTTAGAGTGTGGGAATTGCAATTTCATCCCAAAAAGACTTTAGCTGGAGGAAGAAAATTAGAATTAGACTTATTATTGTTATTAAAAATCTAATTAGGCGAATAAGCCACCGCATACGGGCGGTTACCCGGCCTACTTATAATTATTTATGTACTCTTAATCAGACTTGAAAAATATTGTTCATAGGCCTATATGGATTGAATGCCAAATTTTCTTGTTAAGTCAGAATATTTTCTAATTATTATTATTATTATTATTATTATTATTATTATTATTGTTATTATAATTATTATTATTAGTGTTATTGTTGTTGTTGTTGTTGCTAATATTATTACTATTAATATTATTATTATTATCATTAATGTTGTTATTGAATACAGTGGAGCTACTTGAAAAAATATTATCGATCAAATATAAAGTAATAATTGCTTGTCAAAACTACATCCGTCCGACAAGTACAAAGGATCCATGTTGTTGCTGTTGTTGTTTTTGTTTATATTCATGAACTTTCATAATCACCAAAATACATATTGATAAATAGGCCGTAAGTACAGTAGGCCTACTTACATACTTACATAATAAAGTAGAAATTATACGCTACACAAAATTATAATTATTTTTCAGTAAAGTTTCTTTGAGAGAGAGAGAGAGAGAGAGAGAGAGAGAGAGAGAGAGAGAGAGAGAGAGAGAGAGAGAGAGAGAGAGAGAGAGAGAATATTTCCCTTTTGGCTCTGTTAGTTTTATTTTCTGGCAAAAAAAGAAAATTGCAAAACCGCAAATATCAGACGGAAAAAGTTATGAAATAAATAGATTGGTAAAATGATTTTGCATTCACAAAAAAAAATCTACTCTTCCGAAGATGTTATTTCGTGAAAGAAATTATTTTTGGGAAAAACCTTTTTCACTTTTTCATAACGCAAATAGTCCGAGAAATAGGCTTACTCAGCGGTTACTTCTTCCCAAATCAAAAATTCAAGGGACTGGTAGAGTGGGAGGGGAGTGGGGGGTAGAAAAGAGACACGGGGAATGGGGGATAACCTAGGTTGGGGAGGGAGTTGGGAGAGGGTTTAAGACTATGTTTTCGATAGTGCAAGGAGTTGAAGATAACTAGCAGTAGTTTAGGTGGCAAAATAATCGCGCGGCAAACTCTGGCACCGGTCTAATATGTAAACAAACATGATGATACCTCGTAGGTTAGGAGGCAAAATGGTCCCGCGGCAAATTTTGATACCCAACTAATAAGAAAGTAAAAACGGGTTATTTCCAGCATGAACAATTTATTCTTATGCAAAACTTAGCTGAATTATTCTATTTACCAGGATAATTAGGAAAACGGTGTCCATCGTTTAAAAAAAAAAAAAAAAAAAAAAAAAAAAGATCGTTTCGTGATGCTTTGCCCACAATTTCTAAGTTTTTTTTTTTTCTTTTTTAAATCTACTTCCAGAGATTAGCTCGCTGGTTACTTGGAGAAGACATACCCTGAACTACCACAAGACAAGCAGGAAATATAACACATTGTTTTTTTTTTTTTTTTCACACACGGACGCTTTATATATTCGCCAGGGAAATAAACATAATTCAATATGAAGATGAAGTAAGCGGCCATTGTGAATCAACACAAAGGAGTTACTAATGCATCGGCAAATAAGCTAACGTAATTTTATTGTGAAAACAGTTAACGTTGATGAGTGACTAAGTCTTGCGCAAGGCCATTACAACGGTATTGCTTTTGAAATAGATGAACATTACGAAGGTTCTCCACTTGCCTGATGTGATGAGTCACTGAGTTAGAGAGAAGTTTGGAAAGAGTGAAAATCATGCACGCATAATGCGCCCTTTAAATAGAACCTTATACGTACATATAATGGAAGTTATACAGGTGAATTATTCGATAGAAACATGTGGCAAAAGTGTATAGGAAGCTATACAGGTGAGATATAGGTGAATCTTTCGAAGGAAACTTATGACAAAATTGTATAGGAAGCTATACAGGTTTGATATAGGTGCATCATTCGAAAGAAACTAATGAAAACAATTGTATAGGAAACTATACAGGTGAATCACTCGAAAGAAACGTGTGACAAAATTGTATAGGAAACTATACAAATGAATCATTCGAAAGAAACGTGACCAAATTGTATAGGAAACTATACAGGTGAATCGTTCGAAAGAAACGATGTAAAATTGTATAGTAAACTATGCAAATGAATCATTCGAAAGAAACGTGACTATTGTATAGGAAACTATACATGTGAATCATTCGAAAGAAACTTATCCCAAATTACCTATAAAAACAGAGCTTCATAAATAAACAAAAGAAACGTTTATGTTATACGTTTCCCTGCGAACGTAAACTTCACGCGTGAATCTAAAACCCACACAAACGTTAACATAACAGACGGACGCACAAACACATACACAAACACACACACGCACACGCGCGTTTATCGATCCAAAATTGATCCGCTAAATACTATTACTGCTTCTGCGGCTGCAGTTAGAGAGAGAGAGAGAGAGAGAGAGAGAGAGAGAGAGAGAGAGACATCGTGCAGAGGTCGGGCCGGCTTTTGGTGATTACAAAAGGTACAATAACCAAACACATATTCTTTAATGGGACACATGCGGCAACACACTTCATTTCCTTAACAGCGGATTTAATGATCGCCAGACATGAGACGACAAGGAGCAAGAGGAGGGGGGAAGGGAGGGAGGGGGGGGGGGGGGCAGAAGGCAGGGAGAAGCTAGGAGTTGGCCTTGGGGGAAGGGGGTATAGGTTGGCCTTCCGGGGAGGCATACAGGAACCAATATAGTTCTTGGCTAAGTCGAAATGTGAGCGACTGATTGGAAACCTCTTTCTTTATCATTTGCAAATCTTGGCTATTTCCTCGTTTCTTATTTTGGTATTGTCATCTATATAAATTTTTCTCATCGCAATTTGATTTCAATTATTCAACGTATCATTACTTATATGTGGCTTAATTTTCTCTTCACAATTTCATTAATAGATTTCACGTCTATACGTCTTATAACAACTTTTGTTTGTTTGAAGTAATTACATGATTTCGATCGTTAGTCATTAAATTTCAACTTTTCGCTTTTCTAATTTATATTTTTCCTGTTTATATTCAGACCCTTGTATTTATCCCGCATGTTAAATGAATGATACATTAATTTATGAAGAATTACGACTAAGAATCCTTTAACTTATTTTTATCAACTCATGAAAATTCCGTCTTTTTATTTCGGGTTGCTTAGCGAGAACGAGAGATAAACATCTAATTCTATATAAGGGGGAAATGATTGTGTCGTAGCGACTAATGCCTCAGTACAGTGACACAGCACAACACAATCTCTCTCTCTCTCTCTCTCTCTCTCTCTCTCTCTCTCTCTCTCTCTCTCTCTCTCTCTACTCACACTAACACACACACACACGCATACACACACACACACATATATATATATATATATATATATATATATATATATATATATATACAGTGTATATATATATATATATATATATATATATAATATATATATATACATATATAATATATATATATATATATGTGTGTGTGTGTGTGTGTGTGTGTGGGTGTGTGTGTGCTATTATTCATGAAATCTATTTGCCTTCTCGTATTAAGAAAATTAAACCCTTGCACACATATACATCCGGAAAAAAACGATAATTTCGCATTATTTCAACAAGAAAACAATCTACTACTCTAAAACTAGCAAGGAAATTGAATAATTTCCAACACTTCCCACAGAAAAGAAAAAGCAGAAACAAATAAATGATTCACTGTAATGCAACTCACGAACAAAGAGAAAGTAGCGATAATAATGATAGAAACAAAACAGACACAAGAGATATGAGTTATGTATTCAAATAACTCAGTCGTCAAGGAACCTAACGAAGCGCGGGATCCATCGGCAATCTATAATTTCCTCAAGAGCTCAAATATATACAAATTAGAGGGGCACTCAGTAAAGCGCAGACCTCCGCCGCGGCAGCTTATTTCTTTACCTTTTGCTCGACCTTGACCTTAACGTGCAATAATTGGCGTGGATTTATATACAATTAAATAATAACCAAGTTTGAAGTCTCTGTGACAACGATGTCCAAACTTAAGGCTGATTACGTGGACAATTTTCTTTACCTAGTCCTTGACCTTTGACCTTGACCCTCCAAAATTGAATTATTTCCAGCTTATTAAATAACATTTAATCCCTGCAAGTTTCATTACTCTACGATTAAAATTACGGACAGGAAGCAGTTCACAAACAAACTCACAAACAGGGGATAAAACGTAACCTCCTTCCAACTTCGTTGGTGGAGGTAGCTGTCATAAAACAGATGATGAACGATCTCATACAATGAAATGGTCAATGCGTATTTTAGATGTCTGCCAATGCAAATGGTCAGTACGTAGTCCAGATTATTATTACTATTATTATTATTATTATTATTATTATTATTATTATTATTAGTAAAGCACAACCCTAGTTGGAAAAGGTGGATGCTATAAGGCCAAGGGCTCCAACAGGGATAAAATATCCCAGTAAGGAAAGGAAATAAAGAAATAATTAAACAATATGAAAAGTAATGAACGATTTAAATGAAATATTTCAAGAACGGTAACAACATTTAAACAGATTTTTCCTATCTAAACTATAAAAAGAGACTTATGTCAGCGGAAAAGTCTAATTTATTTTGTTTGAAATCCGAATGATTTTTCTGTTTCAAAAATCAATTTGAGGACAGAGCAAAATAGCCTTTGAAAACTTTGAAAACAGCTCCAACTATCTTTACCCTCGAGAGGCATAAGGACATTAACTTGCCCGCTGCCTATAAGAAAAAGGAAAACCGTAAAAGAAAAGCAGACAGACAAAACGCACCTGGGCCATAAAAACAGTTTTCGACGTAGGCCTAACAACAATCTCCTTATGCAACGAAGGACAGAGCCTATTCTGTAGTGTGGAATCCACCGTCTGTGGCCTAAATAGACTCATACGTATAAACGACGTAGAATTAAGTATTGGATTTTATCTTTGACAACTTATTCGTTTATTAATTTCCACTATATAATAAAGAACAGGTGTCTGGTTTTATATTTGTATGTATGTATATGTATGTATGTATATATATATATTTATATATATATATATATATATATATATATATATATATATATTGTATATATATATTTATATATATATACACATATATATATATGTATATATATATATATATATATATATGTATATATATATATATATATATATATATATATCCTCTCACGCGAATGGCATTGCCAAACATATGACTACACGGTCTCTCCCCATGCTTCGTAAGAGAGGGTTGAATCTGTATTTGTTTGTGTGCATATCTAACTAAATAGTTAACCGTCATTTTCGACGGGTCGAGTACACTAGTAAAATCATAAAGAGTTGGGTACACGAAGGTATTAAATCTAATTTCTTGAAGAGTTGCTTTCAAATTTACTTACAATTACTACTGAATATGTTATATGCTGATTAAAGACATTATAAGTGAGCTATTATTTCCACAGAATGGAAAGCATAAAACGAATATTCATGAAATGAGAGATAGTTGCATGAAAGGATTTCATAAGCCCTCTGTAAGATATCAGCAAACTTTACTAAAAATAAATTCTTATACACACAAAAATATTCGTGCGCACGCATATGCACGCCAAGAAATACTTGTTTATATCATATGGGAAGGATCAACATTTCTTATTGCATTTTACGATTTATATCTAAAATGTTAGATGAATTAGAGTCATTTTTATTATGACCACATCTTCATAAATCTTTTAAATATATTAGAACTTCAATAAAATGTCTCACTTTTATTTTATGTTCTCGTCATTCCAGACGGATATATTATGACGAATTTGAAAGATAGAAAAAAAGATGACGAAATTCTCCCTCTGCCACCCCGTCTGTCACCCCCTCTCTACTTCTCCCTTCCCCAACTCTTCGTACGAAACGCCTTAGAACTCCCAACCACCCCCACCCACCACTTCCAACCCCCCCCCCAACCCCCCTACTCCAAGAAGGAATCAATAGCACACAATAACTTTGAAAGAGTTTGTAAACATGACGAAGGGCGTGTTGGCTATTGGAGAGGTGACCATTGTTACCAAGTCCCGCGATGAGCGATTCGAAAACGGACTCTCCTCTTCGCGAAACGACGCGAATTTCGCCGGTTTCTTAAGCCTATTTATCTATTTCTTCCGGTAACCTTTGACGGACAGATCCGGCCGAAGATCGCTACAGAATCGGCCGAAGATCGCGACAGGTCTAAGAGAGCGCCGTCGTAGTATCCGCGGCGACAGACGTTGGCAATACTGCGTGCACACATACATGGCGCACGTGGATTGCAGCAAATAAGACACACATGGCATGATGGCAGACCTCCGTTAGACGGGATTTTTGAAATAGCCAAGACGACGTCAATCAAAATTCGCATGAAAAAAGTCAGATGACTTTCCCGAACATCTGCAAGACGCTGTTAAGCAAGTTGACCTTACGTAGCACTAAACTGACCTAATATCAGGCGATACTGCGATGACCGGGTTCTCTCGTCTTTCACTCGTTCCTTCTCTTTTTTTTCCCTTTATAGATTTCCCCGTCCGCCCGTTTCCTCCGCTATTGATTTTATTTCCTGTGTGTATATTTGCTTTTCCGTGTATGGGATTAAGTGAATAGAGGCTTTTATCCCTGTGAGCAAACGTTTTATCCTGTGTGCAAACGTTTTTTTGTCTCCACCCTCAAGCCCACTGGCCTCCAATTCAACGAGATCATGGAACCCTTATTTCAAGTGCGTCCCTTGGTACCCTATTAAGAATCCTTCTGTTTCCAATCGGGTACTCCTGATATCCTACACGTAACACGCCGTTGTGGGGGAAGGGGGGGGGGGGGGTTAGAAGGATATCTCTTAGTAATTAGATTTTTATTTTTCTGTATAGGACAGAATAGGATTTAAATTTATCATTGCGTCGAATAGTAAAAGTTATTGATTTTGTCTTAAATGCCGAAATATTTTTAGGTTTTTTATCAGCTATGTAAACAGTATATATATGTAAAAGCAGACACGCGCGCCTGCGCGCGCACACACACACACACACACACATATATATATATATATATATATATATATATATATACAGTATATGTTTGTTTATAAATAACTGTATAATGTTGATGCATTTCCTAGTATGGGAGATATAATATTAAGTTTCTATTCCTGCAATGAAGACTCGCAGAAGAGTGGCTCACCGAATCCTATGACCCTGTATAATACCATTTCTTCTCTCACAAATTTATTCCTTATTACATGATGAATAAGGCTGTAACGTCACTCTAAAGCATTCCCTAAGGCCACCCTTCGCGAGAGAACTCATTGGTGAAATACTTCTATTATTATTATTATTATTATTATTATTATTATTAGTTAAGATAAACCATTTATTTCCAACGCAACAGTTAGCAATGACAACGTAATCCTTTGCGAACTGATCTCATCCTATGACTGCGAAAGAGATACGACTAACGCATTTCTCGCAATCCGATGCCGAATCCTTCTAAATCTAATGATAAACTTAGACCGCCAAATCCCACAGCGATAAACCGTGCATTTTCTCTGATTGGAAGATCTTTCAAACAAGTTGGTATAATCTAATAACAACGATCGAGTCTGCCAAGGGAGATGAGGGAAGGGAGGGGGAAGGAGGAGGAGAGGGAGGAGTAGGAGAATTAGGGTTGGGTGGAAATAATTGGGGAGAGAGAGAGAGAGAGAGAGAGAGAGAGAGAGAGAGAGAGGCCGTACTCCTAATACGAACTTCTTTTATAGTCATGAGATTTTAAAAGGCAAAGTCAAAGTCAAAAACCTTTATTACATTATAAAATGGTTATTCTGTTACATAATAATATAAGAGAGAGAGAGAGAGAGAGAGAGAGAGAGAGAGAGAGAGAGGCCATACTCCTAATGCAAACTTCTTTTATAGTCATGAGATTTTAAAAGGTGAGAGAGAGAGAGAGAGAGAGAGAGAGAGAGAGAGAGATCAGTAACCCCAATCCGAACTTCTTTAGCCTTGTATTAGTCTTGTAATTTTAAGAGCGGTGGTATGCCATAGGAAATGCCCAGCAATTCCTTCCTATTCAATCACCCTCAAGCATTCGATGACGTCACATTGCATTTTTAAAGAACTCCTATGCCTTTCCCCCTCGCCACTTCTACGTCCAAGTGTGATCCAAAGTGTGACTTTTACGACTGTTTGATCTTTTCCAGAGTTCTGAAGCCGACGCTCCAACTGGTAAAGAGAATTGAGTCAATTTGATTTTGCCTTTTGTTTGACCTCTTACTCCTCTTCTTCTTCTTCTTCTTCTTCTTTTTGCTCCTCCTCCACCTCCTCCCATTCCTCCATTCCCTCTTCTTCTTCTTCTTCTTCTTCTTCTTCTTCTTCTTCTCCCCTTCCTCCATTCCCTCTTCTTCTTCTTCTTCTTCTTCTTCTTCTTCTTCTTCAAAATAGATCACTGATCGAAAGCAAGTATTACCAATGACCAATGAGGTGAACACAATGCTTACATGGTTCTTCTGGATATACATTTTCAAAGTCATTTTGTAATCCGGAATGGTACTGTATTTTACTGTAGCAATTCTCCTTTTTTTTTTTTTTTTTTTTTTGCTTTTTCTCCAAAAGAGATCACAGATCGAAAGCAATTATCACCAATGATAATTGGATGAATGCAATGTTTATATGGTTCCTTTGAATAATCATTTTCAAAATAATTTTATAATATGAAATAGAACTGTATTTTACTGTAGCGAATCTTCTTCTTTTTCTACTTCTTCAGAATAGATCACTGATCAACTGCAACTTTTACCAATGAACAATAAAGTGAATACAATGATTACATGGTTCCTCTAGATATACATTTTCCAAGTCATTTTGTAATATGAAATAATACTGTATCTTACTGTAGCGATTCTAAAGCCAGGATGAAAAGGGACTGTTCATGTGGTTGATACAAATCCTTGGTATATGCTTATCCATTGACAGAATACTGTCATAAAATACTTGGATTTTTTTATCTTCATCATATAAGCCTTTACAGGACTTTTTCAATTCATATCTAGAGTATGATTCGTAATGATATCAAGGTAAACCTTACCGGCCAAATACACCACATATCATACTATCTTACAACGAGAAATGGTAAAAAAAAGTAGAGCTGTCACCAATTTAAAAAGAAAATATGGGACAATGTAAGATTAATAATAATAATAATAATAATAATAATAATAATAATAATAATAATAATGAATTCCTAATTCACATCCTAATCACACTCGGCATTCTCAAGTGAAAAGCAAGTCATAAAAACAGTTGGAACTAAAGTCATTTTGATGCACACAAGGAGTTACCGGGACAGGCAACATACTTTACTTTTCATACCAGCGCGTTCCGCCCCCCCCCCCTCCCCAACACAACTTGCAGATTCACAAGATTACCCAAGAGATGGCGTTCCAATCGAATTATCCCCACTAAAGTGAATATTGTGGAAATCAGCATACAATAAGAACAATATTCACCAGTTTCACGGCCGCAAAACGCTAACTGAATGTAGCAGATCTTAGAAGTACGGAAGCTTAATAAAACACAGGAAGTACTATATTATCAGCACATGTGACCTGGGAAATATAAATACACTTAGATCAAAAGAACGCACCTGTGGAGTGGCGTTCCTGAACGCATCCTTGGTGGTGAGGCGCTCCTGATCACACCCTTGGAGAAGGCGTGCGGAAAGCACCCGTATGTAGCCGATCTTAGAAGTAGAGAAGCTTAATAAACGAAAAGAAGTTTTATATTAATCAGTACAAGTGACTTGGTAAACCTAAACGCATTTCAACCAAATGAACGCAATCATGGAAGAGACGTTCCAGAACGCACCCATGAAAGAGGAGTTGTGAACACACCCTTGCAAGTAGACTTGCAAGACCGAATGCACAGAGCTTCTTTTGACAGTTAAATTGGAGCTATTTTTATCACCAGGAAAATTAACTCCAATGAGCAAATGAATTTTAAGTTCTTTTACGGCCTTTTTTATTGCTAAGGTTTACGGCTTAACGTCCAATTGCTTTCTTTTTCTTCTTCTTCCTCTATAGCTACAAGGCTTCATTTTCTCCGTCGTTTTAATTCCTTCGTTTACGACTCCTTCAGGTCTTCGCTTCGGTCATGAAGCCGTGTTACTGTATTTGTAAGCCATGTACGATGTACTTTTATTCATTACTGCACTTGCGTGTACGTGGCCTTGCAGCAAGAAAATTTCCCAATCTGCTGACTAAAACCATAAGTAAATTAATTACATTTCTAATAACTGGTTAACAATTGCGTATAAATTTTGATCAACTTCTAATAATAAATTGAATAGATTTTGATTATGTAGGAGTAGGGAATGTATTCTCTCTACAGGAACAACGATGACCTTTGGTCTTGTGAAGGCAATTGATCATGTGAATGAGTCAGTATTAGTATTACCTTCCTTACTCTACTCTACTCTACTCTACTCTCTCTCTCTCTCTCTCTCTCTCTCTCTCTCTCTCGGTCAATTGGTTACCAGAATGAGTCATTATTACATTACACACTCTCTCAAATGATCATATGGATTAAGTCAGTATAACACCTCTCTCTCTCTCTCTCTCTCTCTCTCTCTCTCTCTCTCTCAATTGGTTATCAGAATAAGTCATTATTACAGTACACACTCTTTTAAATGATCATCTGAACATTATTATTATTATAATTATTATTATTATTATTATTATCATTACTTGGTAAGCTACAATCCTACTTGGAAAAGCAGGATGCTATAAGCCCGGGGGCCCCAACAGGGAAAATAGCCCAGTGAGGAAAGGAAACAGGAAAAAGAAAATATTTTAAGAAAAGTAACATTAAAATAAATATTTTTTATAAACTATAAAAACTTTAACAAAACAAGAGGAAGAGAAATAAGACAGAATAGTGTGCCCGAGTGTACCCTCAAGCAAGAGAACTCTAACCCAAGACAGTGGTAGACCATAGTATACAGGCTATGGCACTACCCACGACTATATAGAGAATGGTTTGATTTTGGAGTGTCCTTCTCCTAGAAGAGCTGCTTACCATAGCTGAAGAGTCTCTTCTACCCTTACCAAGAGGAAAGTAGCCATTGAATAATAACAGTGCAGTAGTTAACCCCTTCATGGAAGAATTGTTTGGTAATCACAGTGTTGTCAGGTGTATGAGGTCAGAGGAAAATCTGTAAAGAATAGGCCACACTATTCGGTGTATGGATAGGCAAAAGGAAAATGAACCGTAACCAGATAGAAGGATCCAATGTAGCACTGTCTGGCCAGTCAAAGGACCCAATAACTCTCAAACAGCAATATCTCAACGGCTGGCTGGTGCCCTGGCTAACCTACTACCTCTGCAGAGCAAGTATAAGTCAGTATAACCTCTCTCTCTCTCTCTCTCTCTCTCTCTCTCTCGCTCTCACACACACACACAATTGCTTATCGCAATTGGTTATCAGAATAAGTCATTATTACCTTACACTCTCAAATGATCATCTGGATGTCAGTATAACTCTCTCTCTCTCTCTCTCTCTCTCTCTCTCTCTCTCTCTCTCTCTCTTCCCTGTCCTTCATCTACTAACCTATCTTTCCTCGCCCCTCCTCCCTTCCGTCAACACAACGCAGCACTTGGTGACGAAAGAATAACCGAATGAAAATAAACAAATAGCAAAAGCAAATAAAAAGGGGATAACATGACTAACAACGAATGGTGGGTAAGCGGAGACCAACCTTGAAACTCTTCTTTTTTTTTTCTTTTGCTCCGAAACGAAATGTACTGACGGCATCATTTTCAGTCGGCGATTAAACAGGAGGAAAATGCTCAAATGGTAAGCACTGATTGCTCTAGCTACGCGGAAGAGAAAGAGAGAGAGAGAGAGAGAGAGAGAGAGAGAGAGAGAGAGAGAGTATTACTTATTGAATTATTAGAGCGATGAGCGGTTAAAAAAAAAAAGAGCGATCGTATTTTCGCTTCTATTGCATCACTAATTACCATAAGAGAGAGAGAGAGAGAGAGAGAGAGAGAGAGAGAGAGAGAGAGAGAGAGAGAGAGAGAGCTAGTTTAGAAAGCAAGAATATCACGGGCACCGTAACCGATAAGACATGAGCGTAGTAGAAGAAAGGATTCATTACTTCTCCCCTCATACATCATTACAATTAGGTATAATATTCCGAATCCATAGTAATGTAAACATGCATATCGATATGAAAATGCTTCCTTAACCTCTCAAATTATAATTTAATTATACGAAAAATATATGCAGGAATTACGCTGTCTTATTTCATCCATCAATCACATATATTTCTACAAATGCTCGCATAATGGAAAACCAACTACTATAGGAAATAAGATTTTGCATGATCAGGTGCCCAAGCTGATACCCACAAAAAAAAGGAAAAAAAAAAGAAACCCGAGAATTGCATGATCAGGTGCCCAAGCTGATACCCACAAAAAAAAAAGGAAAAAAAAAAAAAAAAAACGAAGAATTTGCTTGATCAGGTACCAAGTTTCTTTAACCCGTCTCTGAAACCCACAAAAATACAAGTATTTGCAAGATCAGGTACCAAATCTCCTGAAATCGACACACAAAAAACTTAAAATATTCAAAGACTAGGTACCAAATCTAAAACTCACAAAAAAAAGGAGGAATTTACAAGATCAGGTACCAAGTCTCCTGAAAACCCCAATACAGAAAAAAAAGATTACAAGATTAGGTACCAAGCCTCCTGAAAGCCAAAAAATAAAAAAATAAAAATAAAAAATCGAGTACAGAGTCCTAAAACTCACAAAAACGAAGAATCTACAAAATCAGGTACCAAATCCTTAAACCCACAAATAAGGCCAAGGATTTGCAAGACCAGGTACCAAATCTCAAAGCAACAAAAACCTAAGAATTGGCACATCCAGATACTAAATCTCATAAAATCACAAAAATCCAAGGATTTGCAAGATCAGGTACCAAAATCCTAAACACTCCAAATAAACGAAGAATTTGCAAAAACAAAACTGAATCTTAACGAGGTGGCTGCATCACTTTAGTACCCAACACAAACTCCACCTTTCGCCAGACTGAACGTAGTCAAAACAGGGCTCCCGAAATAAGGCTCTGGTTCTAATCTACCCGTAGAGATAAATCAAATTAGCCCTCAGTCAAAACGAAACTTGGGACGGAGGTTCCACGGATTATGCGCGTCCTAACGCTACTTATTCACCCATCTACCGATAATCTACAGTGTATCATCAGAGAGAGAGAGAGAGAGAGAGAGAGAGGGGTGGGGGGATAACAGGGAAGTAACAATGTATGAACCAAATACTCCTCTCCCATATGGAGCTATTGCACCATTGGGACGTGGGGAAACGCTTGGCAGATTTTTCTTGATCGTGGGACAAGGAAATTTAAAAGTATTAGAAAGCAAAGGGGAAGAAAGGTTTCAAACTAACAGTTTTCAAATAAATTATTAGTTCAGGCTGATTATTTTTACAGGAGTAATATTCTTTTGTATGTTACTTCATTATTATTATTATTATTATTATTATTATTATTATTATTGCTGCTGTTGTTGTGTTGTCAAATGTGTACTTAAGATGGTGATTCTCTCATTAAAAATAATGGCTGCATCAGAGAAGTTCAATCTATAAGGTAGCTTTTTTATTCTTCGTGTCCCTTTTCCTTTAAGATTATTATCATCAATTATTATAATTATTATCCTTACCATTATTATTGGAATTGCTTTATTATCATTATTATTATCATTAACTCTAAATAAAAACAACCATCTACACCCAAATCCCCCTTCAATCGAAGGAACGACATTTACTTAATCCAAAGCCAAGGTCATCGCGAAGGATTGAAACGTGACGGTGGCGACGGCGTGAATGATTGTATACAACATGGACTGTGATGTCCGCAAACAACCATTACATGGGAGAGAATGAGAGGGGAGGTTGTCTCGTCCTATGAAGGGGAAAAGAGGGGAGACGGGTTAGAGCGGCAGAAGAAAAGAAAAAGTGTGCGATATGTTTACAAGAAGAAGCAAAGAGAAATAACAAGAGAGGTGAAATGAAAAAAAGAGGGGAAGGTATTTCATAAAAATTTCGCAGTATCTGTTCACGTCATTTAAAAAAAAAATGACAGATTTCGTTTTCGAACTTGTGCCTGTAATTCTGATTATCCTTTACATTCAGATCTTCCCGGATAGTTCCATCCTGTTCATGATACTAGGCATGCAGTTAATTCTAATAGTCAGGCCTTCTCCATCATGAGGCTCAATACTACACAGTATTCTAAAAGTTTGATTCCAGCTGTGACCAAGTTGTGGGATGATCTACCTAATCGGGTAGTTGAATCGGTAGAACTTCAAACGATCAAACTTGCAGAAAATGTTTTTATATTGAACAGGCCGACATAAGTCTTTTTATAGTTTATCTATGAAATATCTGTTTTGATATTGTTACTGTTTTTCAAATATTCTATTTTAATTGTTCATCATTTCTCATATCGTTTATCTATTTCCTTAGTTCCTTTCCTCACTGGGCTATTTTCTTTGTTGAAGCCCTTAGGCTTAGAACATCTTGCTTTTCCAACTATGGTTGTAGCTTAGCTACTACTACTACTACTACTACTACTACTACTACTACTACTAATAATAATAACCCTACACTATGTTTTCTGTTGACGTAATAGGTTCTTGCCTGATGTTCTATAAAAACATACGGTTCTCATCATAACATATTCACCATTATCATTATCATCCTAATCGCCTAAATGTAGATTGATTGATTGATTTCGAGTTCTCTGGCATCTTAACATCGAAGGCCATTAACGCCGATATCGTATTTTATAAATAAAGAATAAAAGATTATTCCATTTAAAACAATAAAAGCGAAGATGACCTTATAAAAGTTAAATGGCTTTCAGAAGATCTGCCTCTGAAATAAATCTATAAATGCCGCTATCAGAGTACAACACATCCAGCCCAAGAATCTTGGCAACGATGAACCTACTATCCTTAAATGTAGAATAACAGTGGATTAGTTAAAGGGCTAGGATAGGTTACATTTGTGTTACTATTTATCTATGACCAGCTTTTAAAATTATCAATCATGTATAGCAACATTGGGCAAAAAAAAAAAAAAATAGAGAATGGCAAAAAAACAGCAAGATTTTTTTTAATTACGAACGAAAATTGCAAATTTCTACGAGAATCACAATAAAATTACTAGCCCCCCCCCCCCCAAAAAAAAAAAAAATAAGAGTGTGAAACGACCGCAAGAATTTTATAACTAAGAATGAAAAATTAACATTTCTAAGAGTATCGCAAAAAGTTGACAAGATTCACAAAATATTTCCCCCTTAAAAAAAACAGAAAAAAAGAGCAGTGCCGAATAACACGCAAACTTTTTATAATTACAAAATGCAAATATCTACGAACTTCACAAAGCTTCACGAATCATGTATCGCCTCCCGTTATCTTTAAACGATTATTTATAAACAACAAAATAACATCCTGGTAGT
>NC_090737.1:37420686-37425686 GCF_036898095.1 Palaemon carinicauda | reverse complement strand
ATTATGAAAGAGAAATTTAATGACTAAATAATGTCCCTTCAACACGTCCTGTCAAATAAGACAGACTGGAAATCGAACGCCATTAATTCATTATATATAATCTATCGACCATATTTCTGATCTTTCTATTTCTGTTAAATCTAATTCTCATTTAAATATCATCTGCCTGTTCGACGTCCATCTTTTATTCGAGCTGCTGACTCCCACCGTCTTCCACCAGAGAGAGAGAGAGAGAGAGAGAGAGAGAGAGAGAGAGAGAGAGAGAGAGAGAGAGATTTTTCATTATCGCTTCATCGTATCATATGAAAAAATAATAACTTGATTTTACTATTAGGGCTCCAGGTAATAATGATAATAACAATAATAATAATTATAATAATAATAATAATAATAATATTATCATTATTATTATTATCATTATTATTATTAATAATAATAAAAATAATAATCATAACACTCATATGTAACTTTAATCACACAGACGAATCAACTGAACCACGTCTCTAAACACGAACAAAACTGTCTTTTGGAAAGTATCCAGAAATCTCTGTTGAATAAATTTGATTACACAAAAGAACAGCTGACCTATGTCTCTAAACATAATGAATAAGAAGAATCAACTGAACTATGTCTGAACTATTAGTCTCTAAACATAATAGAAAAGAAGAATCAACTGAACTATGTCTGAACTATAAGTCTCGAAACATTATGAACAAGAAGAATCAATTGAGCTATGTCTGAATTATTTAGTCTCTAAACATAATAAACAAGAAGAATCAACTGAACTATATGTTTGAGCTATTGGTCTCTTAACATAATTATAAAGGAGATTCAACTATTTCTAAACTACTACTCTCTAAACATTATCACAAAGAAGAATCAAATGAACTATGTATGAAACTATTAGTCTCTAAACATAATCACAAAGAGGAATAAACTGAACTATGTATAAACTATTAGTCTCTAAACATAATCACAAAGAAGAATCAACTGAACTATATGTCTGATTTATTAGTCTCTAAATATAATCACAAAGAAGAATAAACTGAACTACGTCTAAACTATTAGTCTCTAAACATAATCATAAAGAGGAATCAACTGAACAACGTCTGAACTATTAGTCTCTAAAACATAAAGAACAAGAAGCATCAATTGAACTATGTCTGAACTATCAGTCTCTAAACATAATCACACAGAATCAACTGAACTCTGTATGAACTATTAGTCTCTAAACATAATCACAAAGATGAATCGACTAAAGTATGCCTGAACTATCAGTCTCTGAACATAATCACACAGAATTAACTGAACTATGTCTGAACTATTAGCCTCTGAACATAATGAACAAGAAGAAGCAACTGAACTAAGTCTCTAAATGCAAACTGAACTGCTTTTTGCAAAGTAACCCAATCTGAAAACTCTTGTGAAATAAAAGGAAAACAGAATATCACCCCATCAGTGATTCCTTCTATGATGTCATAGAGAAATCGTTTCAATAATTCCGACGGAGAGTGTGACCTTTACGATTTTCATCTCGGGGGAGAACTTATATGGGGGCTGGGTCAGAGGAGAAGGAATTATTTTCAAACCAAGAGGCTGTGGTAATTAATACGGGATGACGGAATAATAAAACAGAGGAGATTCCAAAACTAAAAAGGAATCAAAGACATTTTTAATGCGGGGATCCGTCTCTCTCTCTCTCTCTCTCTCTCTCTCTCTCTCTCTCTCTCTCTCTCTCTCTGTGGGTGTGACATTTTGGTGAAATGTGTTATTCATCCTCTGGAGGGAAAAGATTGAAACATTTATATGTGTGTATATATATATACATATACATATACACATATGTATATATATGCATATACATATATATATATATATATATATATATATATATATGCATACATATATACCTGGGATACTTAGCAAGTGTAATCCTAATTAACATTATAGTAATCTTTACATCACAGATTTCTTTTACGACAATTCTAAATTACCTGGGCATCTATTCCTTACCACCTACAACTGTAGGCAAAATGGATATATTACAAAGACACAAATTTAATTCCAGAGTAGGGATCTTCCAGCAGAGTTAATTCCAGTGATGAAAACTTCCAGCACCGACTGGAATATCTTAAGAAATAATAGATGGAAGAATGTCCAACAAACATCTAATTAGCTACTCTCTTTTTTCTTACCCTGCAGGAATGCGCGCAGAAGTTGACCCCAGCTATGGTGAGGAATTTTCACCTTTGAGTACTTAAGAATTCAGTGTTTTATGGAAATAATTATCTAATATTTTGATCCCTTCCCTTATACCCCTTGAAACACCATTTACAACATCTGGCGCACTTGCAGTCCTACAAACCCTGCAATAATCATTGGTATTCTTTGTAAATCACTCAGGATACTTGCTGTAATTTGTTGAAGCTGTTACCCACTCCCCAAATCTGTATAATATTATCATGCTGTCATGGAACCTACACTCAGATGACACTTGAATCTACATCCAGGTCCCCTTTCATGGAATCCTACAATTAGGTCCCCTTCCTCTTGAAGACATAGCATCTTAGTTGTTGGCGTTCTTGGTGTTATGTTTATCATAGTAGATAGAGCTAACACGTGCACTGTAGTTTACAATGTACTGAAACTTGAGCCCTTAATTCTACAATTGAACCTATACGAATTAATGTGTTGTTTTTCAATATGTTTTACTAGATGTCAGATTCGATCCTTGCAAACAGGTAAGGTGAAAGGAAATAGTTCATAGACAGCGTCCCATTTGCTTTATAGAAGAACAGAACTGAAATCTACAATAAAAGATATTGCCACAACATATGATGACATTAAATAGGTAGAAATACATAAAATAATTAGAAGTTATGAAAATTCACCTTGAGCTATTTTTCCTAATTTACTAGAAAACTTCAATTTTGAGATTTGTGTTAAATAACCCTAAAATAACAATAGCCACACTTTTGAGGACTTATTGAAATAAGCCTAATTTTGAGGATTTTTTTTTCGTTTCAAATACACTTAAGCTTAAAGACAGATAAACCCAATTGTGAAAACAATTGAAATAAACCCAATTTTGACACTGCCTTTTAAATAAACTAAATTTTGAGAACTTTTTGTTTTGGAAATAAACCATATTTTAAAGACTTTTTTTTAAATAAACCCAATTTTGGGGACACTGCTTTTAAATGAACCCAATCTTGAGGATTTTTTGTTTCTGAAATAAACCCGATTTTAAGGACGTTTTGAAATATACCCAATTTTGAGGACACTGTTTCTAAATACACCATACTTTGAGGACTGTTTGTTTTTTAAAGGAACCCAGTATTAAGGACTTTTTGAAAGGAACCCAATTTTAAGCACACTTTGTTTTAAATAAACTCAATTTTGAGGACTTTTTGTTTTTGAAAGGAATCCAATTTTAAGGACTTCTCGAAAGAAACCCAATTTTGATGAATTTTTCTTTTATAAAACCCCAATTTTGAGGAATTCTTTTTTTATCATAAAACCCCCGAGGACTTATCGAAATATACCAAATTTTTAGGACTTATTGAAATATACCAAATTTTGAGGACTTATCGAAATAAACCCTATTTTGAGTTCTTTTATAAACAAACCCAAAATAATAACTAAGATGATCATCAGCCCCAACGAATAAGATGAAATCCTATATGCTTAATAACAGCGTTCCTTAAATGTATAAAGTATAATGACAAATCAAAATCATTCTTGGTTATAAGACTCCCATCTCTCTCTCTCTCTCTCTCTCTCTCTCTCTCTCTCTCTCTCTCTCTCTCTCTCTCTCTCTCTCTCTCTCCCTACCCTTTCTTCGTCTACTTCTTCTCCTCTAAAGGGATTATTAACCTGGTCCATTAGCGTGTTATTAATGTCATTAATTCGTACTACCTCTCGCATCGCCTCGATCTCCTGAAACAATATGTGAGCTTCACCAGATTTCTTCCTTTTCTTCCTCTTTCTCTTTCTCCTCTTCTTTCTCTTCCAATTCTTCTTCGAATTTCTCTCTTTACTGATTTCCTTTCTCATATCGTTTCTCTGTTTATATGTATTAGAAGATTTTTTTTTCTCAGCTTCATCTTCTCCTACTTCTCCTCCTCTTCCCCCCTTTTTCTCTCTTCCTCCTCTTTTTCTCCTACTCCTCCTCCTTTTTTTTCCTCTTCCTCCTTTCATTCTCCTCCTCCTCTTTTTCTCCTCCTTTTCTTTTTCTCCTCCTCCTACTCCTCTTTATCAGCTACTCCTCCTAATACTCCATCTCCTTCACCACCTCCTTCTCCTCCTACTCCTTCTCCTCCTCCCACTCCTTCTCCTCCAACTCTCACTCCTTCCCCTCCTACTCCTTCTCCTCCTACTCCTTCTCCTCCACCTCTTCATCCCCTTTTCTCCTCTCCTTGTTTTATCCTACTCCAACTCCTTCTTCTTTTCCAACTCCTCTTTTTCTCCTCTCCTCGTTTTCTCCTCCTCCTACTCATTCTTCTACTCCAACTACTTCTCATTTTCTCCTACTCCAACTCCTTCTTTTCCAACTCCTCTTTTTCTCCTCTCCTCATTTTCTCCTCCTCCTACTCTTTCTTCTACTCCAACTACTCCTCATTTTCTCCTCCTCCTACTACTCCTTCTCCTCCAACTCCTCCTCCTCCTACTACTACTACTCTTTTTCTCCTCTCCTCGTTTTTTCCTCCACCTACTCCTTCTTCTCCTCCATCTCCTCTTCTGCCTCCTCCTCTTTTTCTCCTCCCCCCCTCCACAGCGATACTTCTCCACCTTGTTTGAAGCCAATTCCCAGAGCGATGTAGATTGCACAATAAAAAAAAAAGGACAAAAAAGAAATTTCACTCTCTCATGGTCTCTGTTGTATTGATGTGGATGTTATCATGAAAAAAATGTATCTGTTTCTATACTTTTACACCAACCAGGTAAATATGAAAAATGCGTGCGTGTGAGTAAATAAAATTTAAAGCAATCATATTCGA
>NC_090737.1:37408186-37415686 GCF_036898095.1 Palaemon carinicauda | reverse complement strand
GCCGAAAGACGGGGGCTTCTTGAATGAATAGAGAACCCGTCCGGTTCATTTACGGCAGAGAAGGAAAAAGAGAGCAGGTAGGAGGGAGGGGAAGAAAGGGGAGGGGTAAGGAAATGGGGGGAGTAGGTATAGGGTAGGGACTGGGAGTTAGAAGCGCGGTCATTCAAAGAGGTTAAACACACACCTAAACTTTACGATGATGATTGAGAGTGAGGGAGTAGTGGATAAGGGTGGGTAAGGAGAGGGGGAAGAGTAGAGAAGAGGGGAAGAGGGGGGGGGGGGGTTTGAAGGAGAGTAGAAAGTCGACCGTGAAGGATAGGAGACATGGAAGATATGATTGAAATGGTTTACGATGATTTGACGGCTGATGTACTTTATATAATAGCTCATAAAATATAAGTTATATTAATCTCGAAGCTTATTAAGTCATTGGTCAATGAACAATAACAACAACAACAACAACCGCAACAAAATCGTCATCATCAACAAGAACAACAGCAACAACAATAATAATGATAATAATATAAATGTACTCTTGGTTCGTACATGAATTTATACTTAAAACCTGGAATGAATCTCAAAGCATCCCATATTATTCAGAGAGAGAGAGAGAGAGAGGAGAGAGAGAGAGAGAGAGAGAGAGAGAGAGAGAGAGGAGAGAGAGAGAGAGAGAGCGAGGGGAGTCAGAGGATACCATAAGGTCCGTGAATCTCATAGGCAAACTAGAAGTCCTCAGGGAAATTCACACAATGAGTAACCTCTGGTGTGAATACATGGGGTTGAGAGAGAGGAGAGAGAGAGAGAGAGAGGAGAGAGAGAGAGAGAGAGAGAGAGAGAGCACATGCAATACTACATACGTGAGCGCTTTTTCATCTCTAAATTTATCTTTCATAAATTTGGACTCATTGAAACACAACTTGATATTTTTTACCACTCAATTAAAAATTTGACTCGATGAAAATAGGCTCGATATTTCCTAGCACTCAGGACAATAATTTGATTCGATGAAAATTGACTTGAGATATTATACCACGCAAGATTTAACGGTTCAGTTCAAGAATTTTCTGTATACGGAAAGCAAAAATAAGTACAGTATGTTAATGCATATTCTTTTATCCATTTCCATGGCGTCCATGAATCATGATCATTGGCGTTGACAAAAGATAAAATTATATGATAAAGATAAATGAAAAAACCTTTTCCTGGTGATATTCTCATAAAAATAAATTTGAATATTACAAATACTACTTATACAAATTATTTATAAATTTCTATTCCGATGTTGATAAAATGAAAACGATATAAAGACTCAGTGATGATTCAAATAATAATATCAGCTGAAAAGAAACAAGATTTGAAATCCTAACTAACCCTACCAACTTCTGTAGCCGAGTGGCAATCCAGTCAGAAGTAGTTTCATTATTATTATTACAAGCTAAGCTACAACCCTATTTGGAGAAGCAGAATGCTATAAGCTCAAGGGCTCCAAAAGAAAAAAATAGCCCACTAAGAAAAGGAAATAGGGAAATAAATAAATTACAAAAGAAGTAATGAACAATTGAAAAAAAATATTTTAAGAACATTAACATTAAAATAATCTTCAATATATAAACTATAAAAACTTGAAAAAAAAAGAGGAAGAGAAATAAGATAGAATAGTGAGCACGAGTGTACCCTTAAGCAAAAGAATTCTAACCTAAGACAGTGGAAGACCATGGTACAGAGGCTATGGCACTACCCAAAAGAAGAGAACAACAATGGTTCTTAATTTTTATCGATTATGCCGTTCTAAAACGAAATCCATACCTGCCATGTAGCTGCTGTAGGTTTTGCAAAACGAATAAATCATGATAAAGGATGACCCGTTGACCCAATGTACTGACTACAGAAGGTTTAATTTGTTCAGCTGACCTTCAGCAAACACTTGGTGTGCTTTCACATTCAGTATTTATTTACATCTCTTCTGTTATTGTTATTAATAATATCAAAGATACAATCCTAGTTGGAAAAGCAGGATGCAAAAAGCCCATAAGGGTTACAAAAGGGAAAATAGCTTAGTGAGAAAAGGAAATAAGAAAACATAGAATAGTGTGCCTGAGGTAAAGAGTGTACCCTAAACAAGAGAACTCTAACCCAATACCGTGGAAGACCATGGTACAGAGGCTATGGCACTACCTAAGACTATTGTTATTAATATTATCATTGTTACTGATTAAGCAGCAACCCTAATTTGAAAAGCAGGATCCAATATGTCTAAGGGCTCCAACAGGTAAAATACCCCAGTGAGGAGAGGAAATAAGGAACGGATAGAATAGTGTTCCTGACTGTACCCTCGAGCAAGAGAACTCATGCCTAGATAATTCCCTCACTTCTGGAAATGGAAAATGCCAGTCTTTCTATGAAGGATCATATCACGACCCTGGCTATTTCTATAGGTCCTCTTTATGCGATTGTTAAATTTCTGTTATCATTTGTATCTCAAGTTGAATTTAATTAACCTTTCGATCTAAAAAAACGAAAAAAAAAGGTTTTTAATAGTAATTTCAATAACTGATCCTCGTTTCCGTAACCATTAAAAAATTCTAATACATTGTCTTAACCATCAATAATAACCTAATATCTTATGTAATAGCAAAAAAAAAAAAAAGAAAAAAAAAAAAAAAAAAATGAAATTAAAAAAAACCTTTATCACAATAAAAATAACATCGTATGAAGGAATGCATCATATGAATGCAATATAATAATAATAATAATAATAATAATAATAATAATAATAATAATAATAACAATACATCGTATGAAGGAAAATCAATAACAATAACAATCACAATAATAATACATCGTATGAATCTATAATCGAGATTTTTCCTTTCTCCTGATATTCATCTGTGTGTCTCCAAACATCTCTTCCCGGCCCTGTCCCCTCTCATCATTTGTCGGCTTCCCCTCATCGAAGGCCGCATGATGGAGGAGCCCTTCCCCTCTCCGTCTGCCCTCATCACTACTACATTTGCGTCGGGTTAAAATGACTGTTTTGGTAATTGAGTGTGAGAGTGATCACTATTCACATACCAGGATTACGAACAGTGTGCGCGCGTGTGTGCACTCGCGCGCACGTTCGCGTGTCGCGTGTGTGTACGTTTGTGTAAGTGGCTGCCAACCCTCCTGGTCATGGGCCCACGTTAAGCAGAGGGGACCCATTTTGTACACAAGGGGGTGCTAGCGGACATTCAGTTAATTTTCAAACATATTTTCGATGATTGTTTTTTTTTTTTGGGGGGGGGGGGTTATGATTAGAAAAAAATAATTAAAAAAACTTTCACCTATTTCTGATATGGAAAAAATGGTCGTAAAATCATTCAAGTTTAACAATATCCATATTAGTTCTGAGAGGGAATAACGGTTAGCTTAAAACTATCCATATTTTTTTCTAAAAGGGAAGAAGTTCAAAACCAGTCTTAAATGACCGGAGAACAGACGCAAGTAGAAGATGTCTGAGGTCTTTTATTCGGTTGATAATATGTATATGTATGTATGTATGTATGTATGTATATATATATATATATATATATATATATATATATATATATATATATATATATATATATACATGTACACATGTATATATATATATATATATATATATATATATATATATATATATATATATATATATATTATATATATGTATATATAGTATATATATATATATATATAATATATATATATATATATATATATACATATATATATATGTATATATATATATATATATATATACCATATATAATATATATATATATATATATATATATATATATATATATATATATATATATATATATATATATATATTAAAAAATATTAAACTCTAACATCAGTAAGCTCATCCAAAGTCTAGTTCCAAACCTTCGTAAGTCAAGTACTAAAAACGAAAGTCTTGTACTATACACAAACAAAGCGGGTACCTAATATAAACATTAATTATTCACGTTTTAATTATAAAGATTCTCCAAAAAGATATTTCGTTGCATTTCCCTCCCAGGAAATCCGAATCTTTCAACAACTTTACAAACGTTTACAAACGTCCTAAATTAAAAGTATTCGTTTTATTTATATTTTTTAGCTGTAATATTCCAACAACTTTACAAACGTTTACAAACGTCCTAAATTAAAAGTATTCGTTTTATTTATATTTTTTAGCTGTAATATTCCAACAACTTTACAAACGTTTACAAACGTCCTAAATTAAAAGCATTCGTTTTATTTATATTTTTTAGCTGTAATATTTCAACAACTTTACAAACGTTTACAAACGTTTCCTAAATTAAAAGAATCCGTTTTACATATAATTTTTGGCTTGATCTTTCAATAACTTTACAAACGTTTTCAAACGTTTCCTAAATTAAAATAATCCGTTTTATAAACAATTTTTGGCTCGAATCTTTCAATAATTTTACAATCGTTTTCAAACGTTTCCTAAATTAAAAGAATCCGTTTTATATACAATTTTTGGCTGGAATATTTCAACAACTTCACAAACGTTTTCAAACGTTTCCTAAATTAAAAGCATCCGCTTTATATACAATTTTTGGCTGGAAAATTTCAACAACTTTACAAACGTTTTCAAACGTTACCTAAATTAAAGGAATCCGTTTTATATACAATTTTTGGCCCGAATCTTTCAACAACTTCACAAACGTTTTCAAACGTTTCCTAAATTAAAAGAATCCGTTTTAAATACAATTTTTGGCTAGAATATTTCAACAACTTTACAAACGTTTTCAAACGTTTCCTAAATTAAAAGCATCCGTTTTATATACAATTTTTGGCTCGAATCTTTCAATAACTTTACAGACGTTTTCAAACGTTACCTAAATTAAAAGAATCCGTTTTATATACAATTTCTGGCTCGAATCTTTTCAATAACTTTACAGACGTTTTCAAACGTTACCTAAATTAAAAGAATCCGTTTTATATACAATTTTTGGCGTCGAATCTTTCAATAACTTTACAAACGTTTTTCAAACGTTACCTAAATTAAAAGAATCCGTTTTATATACAATTTTTAGCTCGAATCCTTCAATAATTTTACAAACGTTTTCAAACGTTTCCCAAAATTAAAAGCATCCGTATTATATACCATTTTTAGCTCGAATCTTTCAATAATTTTACAAACGTTTTCAAATGTTTCCTAAATTAAAAGAATCCGTTTTACTGTATATACAATTTTTTGCTCGAATCTTTCAATAACTTTACAAACGTTTTCAAATGTTACCTAGATTAAAAGAATCCGTTTTATATACAATTTTTGGCTGGAAAATTTCAACAACTTTACAAACGTTTTCAAACGTTACCCTAAATTAAAAACATCCGTTTTATTTACCATTTTAAGATTTTCTTTAATAAAATGTCTCCAGATTTTTCATTTGACTTCATTTATTGTTCTACGCTGTTATATTTACTTTCTATAGTGTGTTAAACAAAACTGTCTTATATAAAAAAAAAATTGTAATACCCAAAAATAATTATTATTCATTTGGAGTAAATAACAATACATTTTTTGCTTTGATAGAATGTTTAACTTTTTATTTTACATTCATTTATTTTTCTAGATTTTATATATACTCATTATAGTGTGTTATACGAAACTATCAATAAAATATTGTAATACCAATAAAAGAAGATAATTAATTTTGAGTAAAAAATTCGAGAGATTTAGAGCACGTTTCATTGAAAATAACTTTATAATCATTAAAGTATTTGACTAAAAAATATAAATCTTCATAAATGAAGTTCTGTAATGATACAGCTTTAATGGAACTTCATTAAATTTTACAATGTGTAGCACACACACACACACACACACACACACACACATATATATATATATATATATATATATATTATATATATATATATATATTATATATATATATCATACATGCGTACGTGAATCTATATATAATTATTTAAATTATATATATATATATATATATATATATATATATATATATATATAATATATATATATATATATATATATATATATATATATATATATATATATATATATATATGTGTGTGTGTGTGTGTGTGTGTGTGTGTATGTGTTTACTTGCATGTGTAAATGAAAAGAATCTAATACGATCACTCTAATACACATTTGAATAATTCTGTAAACCAACGCAAACCAGACCAATTATATCAGAATAAGCGAAATCGCTTAAAAAATAACCCACAGTCCAAACTATCTCTTATCCAATATATGTACACAAAAATAAAAGACAAACAGACACACAAACTGGTACAAATGGCAAAGGTAACAACAGCTGAACAACAACAGCAACAGCAAGAGTGAAAGGTTCGCTACTCTAAACAAACTGGGCATTAACAATTCATATCTCACCCAATACAGCAATTACATGGCAAGACATCACTTGCATTAGCCCATTGGACCATTAGAGAGAGAGAGAGAGAGAGAGAGAGAGAGAGAGAGAGAGAGAGAGAGAGAGTATAGCATAGCCATCCAGATGTAAATGGAAAGCATTAACGTAGTATATCAAAATGTGGGGAAAACCTGTTTCACTATCACCACGGCTAAGGATGAGGTGGGGGGGGGGGGATTTAACCTCCTCACTATCAAAATCCCCCCCTACCCCCCCCCCCCCCCTAACCAACCCTTCACACTTTACTTAATCCGGTCAGCTATCATCACTATTGTTGAAAAACTAAATTCAGCCAGAATCAGCAAGGAGGGATTAACGGTTGAAATATCACTGGTTGGGAACTCTTCGCTTTTATTTCCAAAATAGTTTCTCTTTTTGATATTTTCATTTTTTTTTCTTTTTTAAAAGATTTTACTTTTAAATTCTTCTTGATAACATATAGAGAACATTATTTTTATAGAATGTTTTTTTTTATTTAATCTTAAAGAAAACCTTTTGTGTTCCTTTTTTTGTAATGTAATAGCCCGATTGGTCTTGAATTTATCCACATAATTCTGTTTGGTAAGATACTGGTCTAGAGTTTACTTATACATTCTTCTTGGTAAGACAGTGTCTAGATTTTGTTTATAAAATATTCTTGGTCTGATATTGGTCTAGAGTTTACTTACAATTTTTTCTTGGTAAGATACTGGTACAGAATTTACTTATACATTCTTCTTGGTAAGATACTGGTCTAAAGTTTACTTATAAATTCTTCTTGGTAAGATACTGGTACAGAATTTACTTATACATTCGTCTTGGTAAGATACTGGTCTAACGTTTACTTATAAATTCTTCTTGGTAAGATACTGGTCTAACGTTTACTTATAAATTCTTCTTGGTAAGGTACTGGTATAGAATTTACTTATATAGTCTTCTTGATAAGGTACTGGTATAGGAATTTACTTATATAGTCTTCTTGATAAGGTACTGGTATAGAATTTACTTATATAGTCTTCTTGATAAGGTACTGGTATAGAATTTACTTATATAGTCTTCTTGATAAGGTACT
>NC_090737.1:37401504-37406504 GCF_036898095.1 Palaemon carinicauda | reverse complement strand
TCATCGACTATTCATATACTTATTTTCCACACAAGTCAACAAAAACGCTTTCATGATACAGATGTGTAAATGCTTTCAAAATACAGACGTGTACACGCTTTCAAAATACAGACGTGTACACACTTTCAAAATACAGACGTGTATACGCTTTCATAATACAGGTGTGTACACACTTTCAAAATACAGACTTGTAAACGCTTTCATAATACGGATGTGTACACGCTTTCAAAATACAGACTTGTAAATGCTTTCAAAATACAGACTTGTACACACTTTCAAAATACAGACGTGTACACACTTTCAAAATACAGACGTGTACATGCTTTCAAAATACATACTTGTACACACTTTCAAAATACAGACGTGTACATGCTTTCAAAATACAGACTTGTACACACTTTCAAAATACAGACGTATAAACGCTTTCATAATACAGAAGTGTATAGGCTTTCAAAATACGGACGTGTACACGCTTCCAAAATTGCAAACGTATGAAGGCTTCCATGCGTTTATTAATACACCTATATTCTAATTCAAGGATACTTGGATTGATACATTTAAAACTGAACATATTAACAGATAAAAATCTAAAATACATATAAAAGGAGTAGATTAACAATTGTTACAACAAGCACGGCACCTGAGGCCTCCTTAGATGTTGCATATTGCATGGCATCCAATCAATCTTTCAAGCACAACCAAGAAACTACACACAAATGAACTTTCATCAATGGAGAACACCAGCCTTCGTCTGCAATCTCCTACTCTATTTACAATATTATTATTACTATCAATACTCACTAGTGGGAAAAGCAAGATGTTATGAGACCAGGTCTCCAGCAGCGAAAATAGCCCAGTCAGGAAAGTAGATAACGAAATTATAAAATTGTGGGGTCCCATAATTACAGACCCCCTAAAACTAAATTTAATGAAATCTAGACTAACTTACTTAAAAATAATTAAAAGGAGCAGAATTGATACAAAATTAAAGTACCAATAAAAAATAAAACAGAGCAAAGCAATTTTTTTTTTTTTTTTTTTTTACAAGATGAAGAAACAGATATGGGAAATACAATATTGTTATAAACCAGCAAGCCTCCATGGCCCTTCTACCCAAGACTAGAGAACAATGGTTTGATTTTGGGAGTGTCATTCTCCTAGAAGAACTGCTTAACATGGCCAAAGAGTCTCATTTAAGTAAGAGTACTTGTGATTAAGATTGTCTGCTAACGCTAGCATGTAAAGTAAAACAATTAACGACAGTAATGCCATACGCGTGATTTTAAACTTTTGAAATCTGTAGACTTGCATCTTAAGGGTTTAAATCACAAACACACCTATAACTTTTAAATCTACATTTAAATCATGAGGTGGTTTGTCCAACATAGAAACAGAGCAGGTTTATTATTACTGAATAATATTTTGGACGAAAAGTAGATGAAATTCAAAACTCCGTATAAATTGAGCCACCAGGGTCTGGTCAGTAATAGTCAGTGCTGGACACTGTACAAGTTATATATATATATATATACTATATATATATATATATATATAATATATTATATATATATATATATATATATGTGTGTGTGTGTGTGTGTGTGTGTGTGTGTGTGTGTTCAACAGGTTCTTTCATATCTAAAAGTAGTAAATTGTTTAACAAAAGCTCCAAAGACTTCGAAGCAACTAAATATTTTGGAATACAAAATTCTATCCAAAACTTAACGAAGTGCAAACATGCAACTGTCCCTGGAAGTCTGGTGCTAGTGACAATGAGGCATACTGATACCAGAAAACCTCGTAATGTGATCAGAGTTTTTAATGTTTTTTCAAGTGTAGAAAATCGTATTTAAACAAATATCACATTGGATATATACTACATAAACGAATTCTTTTTGCTTGAAGTACAAACAAAATTAATGCAGATAAAAATGACTAGGAAATGTTCAAAACATGTCCATTTAAATTACTTTGTGAACTGATGTGAAATTATATCCCAGCACATAAACTTCCACATGAGGTGAATGTCTTATATACAACTTTCCAAGTGGATGCATCAGACACGCGCAGATAAACACGCGAAAAGATAAACGCACAAAAAGATAAACACACAAAAATAAAAAATAGAAAAAAAAATAAAACCGATCCATTTCGATAACCACCCTGATTGGTGCTTGCTTAGCGAAACATAATCAATTCCCTACGTCACCCCGTCCACCTACACCCCTTCTTCAACCCCCCGGCCCCCTGGGACCCTCTTGGACCCAGCGTTCCCCCAAAAAGCTTTTGTTAACAGCCGCTCAAACGAAAACAATGAAATTATTACCGGATCCCGAGTCGCCATTATGATCGCTTGTTTGCTAAACATGGCATTTGTTTGTTGTTTGGTCAACTTCAATTCGGATAATGCGGTGACAAGGGGGGGGCGGGGAATGGTTCTAAGAGAGAGAGAGAGAGAGAGAGAGAGAGAGAGAGAGAGAGAGAGAGAGAGAGAGAGTAGAGAGAGGAGAGAGAGAGAGAGAGAGGCTGCATATTAAAAATACATTCGTAAAAATGAATCATCTTAAACAACCACAACAAATATCATTTGATCTTCCGTAAACAAATATAAAGCAGGAGCCAACAAAACAAGAAGAGGAGAGAGAGAGAGAGAGAGGAGAGAGGAGAGAGAGAGAGAGAGAGAGGAGAGAGAGGAGAGAGAGAGAGGCTGCATATTAAAAATACATTGTAAAAATGAATCATCTTAGACAACCAAAACAAATGTCATATGGACTTCCGTAAACAAAGATAAACCAAGGTCTAACAAACGAAGTAGAGAACCAATGCGTAATAGAGAGAGAGAGAGAGAGAGAGAGAGGATGAGAGAGAGAGAGAGAGAGAGAGAGAGAGAGAGAGAGAGAGAGAGAGAGGCTGCATATTAAATATACATTCGTAAAAATGAATCATCTTGGACAACCACAACAAATATCATTTGGCCTTCCGTAAACAAATATAAAGCAGGAGCAACAAAACAAGAAGAGAAGTAATATGCAGAGAGAGAGAGAGAGGAGAGGAGAGAGAGACGAGAGAGAGAGAGAGAGAGAGAGAGAGAGACCGATTGCATCATAAAAATACATTCGCAAAATTTGAATCGTCTATGACAACCAAAACAAATGTCATTTGGACTTCCGTAAACAAAGATGAACCAAGGTCTAACAAATGAAGTAGAGAGAGAGAGAGAGAGAGAGAGAGAGAGAGTGAGAGAGAGAGAGAGAGAAGAGAGAGAGAGAGAGAGAGAGGCTGCATCATAAAAATACATTCGCAAAATTTGAATCATCTCAGACAACCACAACAAATGTCATTTGTCCTTCCGTAAACAAAGATGAACCAAGGTCTAACATATGAGTAGAGAGAGAGAGAGAGAGAGAGAGAGAGAGAGAGAGAGAGAGAGAGAGAGAGAGAGAGAGAGAGAGAGAGAGAGAGAGAGAGAGAGAGGGGGGGGGGCTTCATCATAAAAATACATTGGCAAAATTTGAATCATCTCAGACAACCACAACAAATGTCATTTGGACTTCCGTAAACAAAGATGAACCAGTCGACATGAAAACAAAGAAATACAACCAAATACAGCAAATACAAACAAATACATCGAATACAGCCATTTCGTGATAACTAAAAGGACCAGATCCAATTCCTATCACCGCTTTTTTCCCTAGACGGCTGCAAATGCCAGCCGTGGCGCTTCGTAGCCTGAGTGAGAGTGTAATCAACATTGATAATGACGTTGCAATGATGCTGCAATTAGCAAGTCTTTCAACTACTGCTAATCAACATAGTCGGATTAATCAGATTAAGCTTCAGCTGCGATGATTATGAAGCTTATCAAGTCAAGAGCGACAATTTCTGACATTTTTTTTTTTCCTCTGCAGCCTTTTCCCCCCCCTTTTTTTGGGGAGATGATTCGAAACTCGGAAAGTGGTGGGAGGGGAAGGGAGAGGTGGAGGGAGAGGTGAGGGAAAAGGGGGGGGAGGGATTTGCTTATTTTTGTTATTGGCAGTTCCCTTTTTTTTTGTTTATTGGCTATTTTGTGAAATACTATTTGAGATTTAGATTAATCAGTTTATTTAAATGGAACTTATTCTTCAACTTAATAACATTCGTCAAATTGATTTTTTTATATGTTTACATTGTAAAAAAACTAATCACATAACAAGTAGAAAAAATATATTGACTTATGTGAAGGTCATATCACTCATCTTACAGAGGAGATTATTATTATTATCATTACTGCCTAAGCTACAACCTTAGTTGGAAGAGCAGAATGCTATACGTTCAATGGCTCCAACAGGGAAAAACAGCCCAGTGAGGAAAGGAAATAAGGAGATAAATCAGCTATTAAAGAAGTAATGAATAAGGAAACTTAAGATAAGTAACAGCGTTATTATTATTATTATTATTAATTGCTAAGCTACATACCCTAACTGGAAAAGCAGGATGCTATAAAGCCCTGGGCTCCAACACGGAAAATAGCCCGGTGAGGAAAGGAAAACACGGAAATTTTTTTTTTTTTTAAATAGATCTCTCATTTATAACCTATAAAGAGACTTATATCAGCCTGTTCAACATGAAAAAAAACACGTTTTTGAGTTAAGTATTCTATGGAGAAAAAAGATGAACGACACATTTTTTCAGGTAATAATCGCTAATTTATTTCACCGGGAGACCAAACAAGCGCTTCATAAAATGCTTCCTAACTGCGGCAAAATGCCAACTGAAAGTTACTTATGAATCACTACGGGTAATGATGTGCAGACAAAATTCACTTTCCCCGAGATGAAGTGTACATAAATTTTCTTCTCATTTGTCATTTCTCCAATGACATGTATCTTTTTAAATCTTATTACATGTTTTTTTTTTTACTTTAATGGTGATTTTACCATTGTGTATTAATTCGTTTAACAAGTATTACGATTTTTTCCCCATTTGTCTTCTCCCCATTGATATTTACCTATTTTTGTAAA
>NC_090737.1:37389004-37396504 GCF_036898095.1 Palaemon carinicauda | reverse complement strand
GTGTCTTTTGCACAGCTTCCGAAAATTGAAAAGTGTCTTTTGCAGACTTCAGAAAATTGAAAAGTGTCTTTTGCAGACTTCAGAAAATTGAAAAGTGTCTTTTGCAGACTTCAGAAAATTTAAAAGTGTCTTTTACAGACTTCAGAAAATTGAAAAGTGTCTTTTGCAGACTTCAGAAAATTGAAAAGTGTCTTTTGCAGACTTCAGAAAATTGAAAAGTGTCTTTTGCAGACTTCAGAAAATTGAAGTGTCTTTTGCAGACTTCAGAAAATTGAAAAGTGTCTTTTGCAGACTTCAGAAAATTGAAAAGTGTCTTTTGCAGACTTCAGAAAATTAAAAAGTGTCTTTAGCAGTTTCCTCCGTGACCTGACCTTACCCTCCCTGACCTAACCCTCGGCACGGAAGTGGCGGGGACTCTTTGACCACCATATGACGTAAAACAATTACGTCAGTTGGTAGGGTCAACCTCTTAAGATTATTTAGGAATATGAGTAATCGTGATTGGCTAGTACAGTGGTAATGTGTTCGCCTAGCATTCGCATGAACGCAGATCGATCCCAGTCCGGGACAGTAAGTTTAAGTTTACTGGGGATGGGCTTGTCCAGCGGACGTTCTGGTGAGCATCTACCCTGATGAAACTAGAACTGAAACTAGACACCTTTTGGCTTTAAATGAACATATATGGATTGGTGTGTGGTTGCTTTAGTTTATAGAATCTAAAATCTTGATGTAAACCATGCTTGTTTGTTTCATTACTCCTTACTGAAGGGTCGAGCTATGAGAACCTGGAATCTAAAATCCGTTTCTTGCTTAATTCCTTATTCTTTACGTGGTCATTTGAAATCTATTAGTAATAAGTCTTTATGTAAAACGTAACCTAAATGTATATATAGGCTTATTTGCGTATTTACGCATATATATATATATATATATATATATATATATATATATATATATATATATATCTATATATATGTGTATATATATATATATATATATATATATATATATATATATATATATATGTGTGTGTGTGTGTGTGCGTGTGTGTGTATGTAAAGAATGTATTATACCTACATAAGGGCATGTCAAATTGCATAAACTAACACCTAGAATAGTTCTTAGTTAGCTTAGCAACTGCGACATTGCAAACGAAATATTGCACATAAGTACATGCGCTAGAATGCAGGTAAATGGCTCTATATGTATATGGTAAAATGACATCATAAGTGTAGCATATATATATATATATATATATATATATATATATATATATATATATATATAAATATTTATACATATATATATATGTATATATATTATATGTATATATATATATATATATATATATATATATATATATATATATATATATATATCAAATTGCATTTTAAAATCCAGGTTTCATGACATTTGTTTCATGTAAACATTTTTCAAAACTAAAAAATAAGACAATCGAAAAAAGACAAAATCTTGGAATGTGCGTGTGTTTGTGTGTATTTGTGTATATGTGAGCTGTGTATGTACTAGTACGTTGATAGAACAAAATGTCTACACAATCTAGGTATTTTTGTATTTATTTTTTTGTGGCTATATGATGTATACATCGATCAAAAAAAAAGATAACCTAACCTTGTTGTGTATGTGTGTGTATTTGTGTGCGTGTAATTGTGTGTGTAAACTGTGCATGTGCTAGTGCACCAACTGAAAAAAAAAAAAACTTCACAAACTCGGTATGTGTGTGTATGTACAAAACTCTCGGTGTTTGTGTATCTGTGAACTGCGTATGTATACGTACATGAATACATGTTCAAGAATAGGAAGATATCTACGGCAGGTGGAAGGCATACTACGAGTGGATGGATAGAGGGAGAGGTCCCAGGGTAGGGCCGTAGCTGGGGAAGCCTGGTGGGGGGAGGGGCCTGGTGGGGGGAGGGGCCTGGTGGGGGGAGGGGCCTGGTGGGGGGAGGGGACTGGGGGAAGGGACCTGGGGGAGGAGGGAGATGCTGAGGGTAATAGCATCGGAAATTAGTCCCCGCCTAATCACTGGGTTTTAGATCTGTTGTGTTATTATCTGGTGAGTGAGTGGCGATGCTAATTTGAGGATTACTTTCCAAGTAGAGATATTATATTTTCTTTTCCTTAACCTTTTTTTTATTATTATTTTTTAGTTGGCGTTGATGCTCAGACAAATATCATTGGTATCATTCGCGAATAATTATTTTTCTAACTAAACTAATTATCATATTAGCTTTCCATTTTTAATTATTACTATTTTCTAGTTGGCGTTGATGCTCAGACAAATAACGTTTTTGGTATCATTCCGAAAGAATTTTTTTTGAGTAAATGTTATTATATTTGCTTTCCATTTTTTTATTACTCTTTTTATTCATTGTTGATAATCACACAAATAATGCTTTTAGTATCCTTCGCAAAGAACGATGTTTTTTTTTTTTTAAATACACTAATATGATAGAAGTTAATTTCCAAATATTATGTTTCTTTCCCTTACGTTTTTATTATATTTTTAGCGTTGATCGTAAAAAATTAATAATGCTTTTGGTATCAATCCTAAGAACGATTTTTTACCCTTAATCTTTTGGAATCATTCCAAAAACGTATATTCTATCTAAACTAAATATAAAACATGAAATTCCAAGAATTATTTCCCATTATTATTATTATTATTATTAAATGCTAAGCTACAACCCTAGTTGGAAAAGCAAAATGCTATAAGCCCAGGGGCCCCAACAGGGAAAATAGCTCAGTGAGGAAAGGAAACAAGGAAAAATAAAATATTTTAAGAATAGTAACAACATTAAAATAAATATTTCCTATATAAACAATAAAAAATTCAACAAAACAAGAGAGAGAAACTAGATAGAACAGTGTGCCTGAGTGTACCCTCAAGCAAGAGAACTCTAACCCAAGACAGTGGAAGGCCATGGTACAGAGGCTATAGCACTACCCAAGACTAGAGAACAATGTGCCTACGCTAAAGCCTTTGATCGCTGCCCGATTAACAATCATTATTTACTTTTCATCTTAATTAAACTTACGCCGGTAATGATTATTCTATTTTCCCTTCTTACTTGATCGCGTTAAAAGACTGGCGACGCCCTTTCGCTTCGAATACCCAGATTAAGCTCGATGGAAATAATCATTACGTCGTTTCGAACAAACAAAAGGACTTAATCCATTTATAAGATGCAAAAAAAAAAAAAAAAAAAAAAAAAAAAAAAAAAACCGGAACAACTGAGTATATTGTTTACGATTTTGAATGAGGTAATTCTCTCCTAAAATCATTCGACAACAACAAATATAACAACAAAAACAACAATAAATGTAGCCGTTTCTAGTCCACTGCAGGGCAAAGGCCTCAAACATGTCCTTATTCATGCCTGAGGTTTGGCTACTTTTCATCACCACGCTGGCCACTGCGAATTGGTGATGGTGGGAATTTTTGTCTGATTGCTCAAAGCAAACCAACCTCGTATGGGTGGCCCTGACTAGTACAGCTTTGCTAGTTATGGTGATACACAAATCATTTCCCCATGTTAAGGCATCGCCATTCAGAAAGGGTATAAGTATGTATGTATGTATATACATAAAACAACAACAGCAAATGCAGCCGTTTCTAGTCCACTGCAGGACAAAGGTCTCAGATATGTCTTTATTCATGTCTAGGGTTTGGCCAGTTTTCCTCACCTCGCTGACCAGTGTGGATTGGTGATGGTGGTAGATATTCGTCTGATCGCTCACAGCAAACCAACCTACTATGGTTGGCCATGACTAGTACAGCTTTGCTAATCATGGTGACACAAATATTTTCCCCATGTTAAGGTATTGTCACTCAGAAAGGGTATGTATGTATGTATGTATGTATGTATATACATAAAACAACAACACTAAATGTCCTTAATTCATGTCTACGGTTTGGCCAGTTTTCCTCACCACGTTGGAGAGGCTGGGATGATTGTGAGAGACTTCTGACTGATCGTTCACAGCAAACCAACCTAGTAGGGTGGCCCTGACTAGAAGAGCTGTGCTGATCATGGTGATACACAACCCCTTTCACCACGTCAAAGTATCCCCCACTCAGAAATGGGAGTATTAAATCCTTCAAATTCTGTAAAATCTTAAAACATATCATACAATTATTGTGATACAATACTATTTTGTTTGAAGTCAACTTGAATGAAATAAATGACAAATTAATATAATAAAAGCAGGGGAAACTAAATCAACTCATAATATAAGAAAAATCTAATTGTTTACCATTTCATTAAACATTAGAATTTCTTAATATCACACGAAGTTTGATAAAGCACTTCAGATGAAGATTCAATTATGAGGTGGAGAAGTAATAAATTAAAAGCTGAAGATAGGGACGACTGGTGAAATCTAACCGAGGCCCTTTGCGTCAATAGGCGAGGGAGGAGATGATGATGATGATGATGTTTAATAATATTAGTATTCATGCAGTCATTCATAATCAAATGTATTTCTCTTATGATTAAACTACTTTGTATATCTGTTATACTATAAATAATCAAAATAAAAAAGTTTTCCATAATCTATTAAGAAATCTTGAAGATTTCAGTGCCGAGAATATAGTTCCAGTAATTTAAATGTTGAAATTAATTCTTAACTGAACGACGCGTTTAGTCAAAGAGTAAGTTGATTAGGCTCTAAAGTCAATACCCGTTCACTGATTGATAACTTGACTTATAAGGCAAATTTTTTTTTAATTCTATGTTTGTGTATCGCCATGGTCAGCAAAGATATACTAGTCAGTTTTGAGCCATTAGGCAAAAATCACCCACCATCACCAATCCGCAGTTGGCCGGCGTGGTGATGAAAACTGGCCAAACACTAGGATATGATTAAGGGCATGTCTGAGGCCTTTGTCCAGCAGTAGACTAGATACGGCTGCATATGTTGCTGCTGCTGTTGTTGTTGTTGTTGTTTTGTTGTTGTATATGTAAAAAACATTTTGAATAACCGATATATTAACAATGAATTTGAATCGTTGTTGTCAAATCAGCTTGTAAGGAAATTATCCAGTTTATCCCGAATGTAACTTGACCATAAGTATATCAGTCAACTAATGAGAATATGTAACGAAAATTTCTTTTGACATAAAAAAATAATTATAATATCCTTTACGTATTTCAATCCCAATGCAGGTTAATTACAAAAAAAAAAAAAAATTACACGATTATGATGAAATTTTCCTTTCATGAGATAATACAATAGTCAATCATTAGACCTTTCATATATAATCTATTATAATTGAAAGTATGCCCAAGAGTTGGTTGTCAAGGGTCAAAATCTTTGGTGATCAAACTGGCAATTAGTTAACAGTTACCATTTACCAGTTCAATTATCCTCGAGGGTGATTAAACTGGCAATGAGTTATCAATTACCAACTAAATTATCCTCGGTTACCAGTTAACAGTTTGATAATCCTTGAAGGTTACCAATTAACAGTTCAATTACCCTCGAAGGTGATTTAAATAGACGTGAGTTACCAGTTACCAATTACCAGCCCTTTTACAATATGCAAATAAACGCATCTACATTGGCATTGAGAGAGAGAGAGAGAGAGAGAGAGAGAGAGAGAGAGAGAGATCATAAAGACCGCAAAAGGTATACGAGAGATGAAAGGTAGTGGAAAGGGGGAGGAGAGAAGGCAATGGGGGGGGGGAAGGAGGGGAAGCAATGGGGGAGGGGGGAGGGGAGGCAATGGGGTGAGGGGAGGCAATGGGGGGGGGGAGGGGAGGCAATGGGAGGTTATCACCCCCCATGGTGGAAACCCGCATCAACAGGGCCACCACCATTTGCAATAAGATAACCTAAGCTTCCCCATAAGAGGATTTGGAGGCTCGCTATGGAAAGGCTCGGGTTGTTCCTATCTTTCATTGAGCTGTTTAAGGGAAGAAGAAGAAGAAGAAGAAGAAGAGAGAGAGAGAGAGAGAGAGAGAGAGAGAGAGAGAGAGAGAGAGAGAGAGTATGGATGTACCTGGTGAGAAGGTAGGAATGCTTGGCAATCTCCAGAAAAAGCTGAAAAAATATTTTTTTTCTAATTCTATATCTAATAATTTTCAGACTCATCTGTTTATGGAGAGAGAGAGAGAGAGAGAGAGAGAGAGAGAGAGAGAGAGAGAGAGAGAGAGAGAGAGAGAGAATATGGATGTACCTGGTGTGAAGGTAGGAATGCTTGGCAGTCTCCTGAAAAAGCTGAAAAAATATTTCTTTCTAATTCTATATCTAATAACTTTTAGACTCATCTGTTTATGGAAAGAAGAAGGAGAGAGAGAGAGAGAGAGAGAGAGAGAGAGAGAGAGAGAGAGAGAGAGAGAGAGAGAGACTGAATGGATGTACAGTTGGCTTCATTAATTCCGGTACACTGATGTCTCCTTAGCTTACCATAATGTGTACCGGAATTAATGATGCCGACTGTACCTGGTGTGTAGGTAGGAATGCTTGGCAGTCTCCTGAAAGAGCTGATTTTTTTTTCTTCTAATTTTATCTAATAATTTTTTGACTAATTTTCAGAACGGAGGACGATATGCCTTTTCAGAACAATGCATGATTATAATGAATTTATGTATTTTAGTACACTAAATTTTAACAAAATGGACAACTAAACTACCTCTTAATCATGTGCATCAACCCTGTTATCAAATAGATTAATGTGAGAAAAATATAGTTGAACTTGTTAAAAAACATCAATAGAAGGTACTCAGCGAAGGAACCTTAAAATTGCCCATTTACACCAAATATACATAATTTATAAAAAACTGTTTAGCTCGTAACACACTTTCAAATACACGCCCCACCCCACCCCTCCCAAATAAAGAAAACTTTATAGGTATTAAGGCCAGCAAATACGTCCAAATACCTAAATGGAGCAATAAATATTTTTTGCACTTTTTTTTTTGGCAAGCACAATGCTGCATTCATCAAGTTGAGTAATTTCCCATAACAATTATTTGGGCAAATATAAACGGCAGATGCAATCAGTTGGAACGAAGGTTCCAGCAATATATTGCCATCCAAATTACGGTAAAATTTTCGTTTTCGTGAAAAAAGGGCCGACAAATATCAGCGTTATTATAAGAATTAAGCAAAAGCAAATCTTATGAAAAACGAAATCGACATGATAATATATTTTCACACTTTCAGATGTTGTAAAAAGAGTAACATGTAATAATATTCTTATGAAAATCATGCAAAAACAAATATAATGAAAAACGAAATCGACATGGGAATATATTTTCACGCTTTCAGGTGTAGTAAATAAGCAACATGTAACAATATTCTTATAAAAATTAAGCACACACAAATATCACGAAAAACGCACTCGACGACAATATTACATAAAATATTTTCACGCTTTTCAGAAAAGGTAAAAAAAAAATGTAACAATGAGCTTATAAAATTAAGCAAATACGAATTTAATGAAAAACCTAAGTGTTGTACAACAAGGTACAG
>NC_090737.1:37379004-37381504 GCF_036898095.1 Palaemon carinicauda | reverse complement strand
TCTCGTCCCTTGTGGAACCACATCACATGCTCCTACTTTACTCTTCACAGTCCTCAGCCATGTAGGCCTGGGTCTCCCAACTCTTCACGTCCCTTGTGGAACCACATCACATGCTCCTACTTTACTCTTCACAGTCCTCAGCCATGTAGGCCTGGGTCTCCCAACTCTTCTCGTCCCTTGTGGAACCACATCACATGCTCCTACTTTACTCTTCACAGTCCTCAGCCATGTAGGCCTGGGTCTCCCAACTCTTCTCGTCCCTTGTGGAACCACATCACATGCTCCTACTTTACTCTTCACAGTCCTCAGCCATGTAGGCCTGGGTCTCCCAACTCTTCTCGTCCCTTGTGGAACCACATCACATGCTCCTACTTTACTCTTCACAGTCCTCAGCCATGTAGGCCTGGGTCTCCCAACTCTTCTCGTCCCTTGTGGAACCACATCACATGCTCCTACTTTACTCTTCACAGTCCTCAGCCATGTAGGCCTGGGTCTCCCAACTCTTCACGTCCCTTGTGGAACCACATCACATGCTCCTACTTTACTCTTCACAGTCCTCAGCCATGTAGGCCTGGGTCTCCCAACTATTCTAGTACCTTGTGGAGCCATCACATCACATGCTGAAAATAAAAAATAAAAATAAAATCGTCATTCAAACACTCACGACAAGCTGCTGTAAATCTCTGACAAGAAGAAGATAAAGAAAAAAATAAAAAAAAGAATTATTGTTGAAAGAATATTATTCCCAACCATTGTCAAAATTCACTGAAATCCTGTTTTCACTTCAATTTTTCCTGAACGACATCTTTTACCTTCACCAAAATCTCTCAAAGTACGATTACTTATTCACGATCTTTAAAACACCTTTGTCTTCTGTCTGCGTCAAAAAACCTTTTCTGTCAGACAATCTCCCTTTGAAAAACAACGTCACCTTCTTCTTCTTCTTCTGCCGCTGTGCGTTTGCGCCTCCTAACACCTAACACTTCTCATCCAAATATATCCTTCCGGAGAGCAGGGCAGTGTTTCCTAAATCTCTCTCTCTCTCTCTCTCTCTCTCTCTCTCTCTCTCTCTCTCTCTCTCTCTGTGCTTTGATAATATTTCAGATTTAAACAAACTTGCTTACTCAAATGCACACATAAATTTGTTTATATATATATATATATATATATATATATATATATATATATATATATATATATATATATATATTTCACATATATATACATATATATATATATATATATATATATATATTTCATATATACATATATATATATATATATATATATATATATATATATATATATACACATTAAGAATATAAGTACCCTCAAGATTTTCATAAGTCAATACAAATATTTCCAACGAAATGAAAAAAAGAAAAATCTTAAGATTCCTTTAAAATTCTACAGAAATAATAATTCATAATAATTTCTCTCTCTCTCTCTCTCTCTCTCTCTCTCTCTCTCTCTCTCTCTCTCTCTCTCTCTCTCTCTACGAGTGCGTGTATGAAGACTGACCTCCACCCAGTAAAAAAATCAATTGAAATTGAACTCATATTTCAAAATTACAACCATTCCGAATACAACATAAATTCTCTCCTGCACTATTCACTCATTCACCGTTTCATTCATCATGTATAACAATCGACAGGTGCTCCGCCCCCTATTACCCTCCCCCTTCCCTGGTGCCCCTACCACTTCTCTGGTAGCCCCTCCCCCTTCCCCAAAACATATCAACATCGATCTGTAAACATAACTATCTATTATGACATATTTTCACTTGTTTTTTTTTCTTTCTTTGTTTTCTCCTCGTTAGGAAAAAAATCATCCTATAATTAACAAGCATTTTGAGGTTCATATCGCTATGAATTATTATTATTATTATTATTATTATTATTATCATTATTATTATTATTATTATTATTATTATTAGTAGTAGTAGTAGTAGTAGTAGTAGTAGTAGTAATTGCTGTCTCAGTAGCAGGGTCTACTCCAGAAATATGTCATTATTATTATTATTATTATTATTATTATTATTATTATTATTATTAGCTAAGCTACAACCCAAATCGGAAAAGCAAGATGCCCTAAGCCCAGTGGCTCCAACAGGGAAAATAGCTCAGTGAGGAAAGGAAATAATGAACTAAACTATATGAAAAGAAATGAACAAATAAAATAAAATATTTCTAGAACAATAACAGCATTAAAACAGATATTTCATCCATATAAACTATAAAAAGAGACTTGTTTTAGCCTGTTCAACACATAAAACCTTTGCTGCACGTTTGAACTTTTGAAGTTCTACCGATTCAACAACTTAATTAAAAAGTCACAGCTGGATATTTACGACGTTATCTCTTATTTGCATCTTTCAATTTCCATAGCTAGTGACTCTTCAATAATGACTGCCTTAAGATATATAAACAAATATCATCACCATTTGAATCATCTACTACGCCTATTAACGCAAGGGGCCTAGGTTAGATTTCACCAGTCG
>NC_090737.1:37366504-37374004 GCF_036898095.1 Palaemon carinicauda | reverse complement strand
GAGATATAAATAGATAGATAAATGGTAGATAGATAGATAGATGGATCTCTTGTAGGCGATTTCAGAACTAGATTTTTTGCCCGTCCACCCCTCGTGCCAGTGATAGATAGATAGATAGAGAGAGAGAGAGAGAGAGAGAGAGAGAGAGAGAGAGAGAGAGAGAGAGAGAGAGAGAGAGAGAGAGAGAGAGAGAGAGAGAGAGAGATAAGTAGATAGATGGATTTATCTCTTGTAAGCGATTTCAGAAATGGGTTTTTTTGGCACTCCACCCCTCGAACATAGCGTCAGAGATTTTACACGAGGGACTTGGCTATTAGTGAAGGCTGTACAAAAGGGTTATTTAATAAAATCGAACTGACAAAGTCATACAAGAAAATCACGGATATGTAAAACCATTTATTAACGAAAAGGCTTTTGGAGATCTTTCTCTTTTTTCAAACCATCCTCGCTCTCCTCCATTTCACTCGAGAGAGAGAGAGAGAGAGAGAGAGAGAGAGAGAGAGAGAGAGAGAGAGAGAGAGAGAGAGAGAGAGAGAGAGAGAGAGAGAGAGAGGAAAAATAGCTGGCGGTTGAGATGCCTGGTGCCTGGAGACTCGCAGGAGCTCCAATTTCAACTTTCCACACATTTTGGAAATTCTGTGGATACAGCAGAGGAGGACGACCGCGTCAGATGACACCCAATGCAAAATTGAAACATTGTTTATACGTCCCCACTCAAAGAGAGGATCGAAACCAAAGAAAAGTCATTGTTTATACGTCCCCACTCAAAGAGAGGATCGAAACCAAAGAAAAGTCATTGTTTATACGTCCCCCACTCAAAGAGAGGATCGAAACCAAAGAAAAGTCATTGTTTATACGTCCCCACTCAAAGAGAGGATCGAAACCAAAGAAAAGTCATTGTTTATACGTCCCCACTCAAAGAGAGGATCGAAACCAAAGAAAAGTCATTGTTTATACGTCCCCAATCAAAGAGAGGATCGAAACCAAAGAAAAGTCAAAGTCCCGGGGCCTCTGACGCTCAAGGATTCAATAAAACTTCAAAGATTCAAAGAGTTATAAAACTACCACATGGTGGGGAACAATCTTGGAGCCTTTGAAATCCACGGCTGTATTTTCACAAGGTTGTATTGTCTCTCTTCACGGCTGCATATATTTATACCAAATAGTATTGTCTCTCTCCACGGCTGCATATATTTCCACCAGATAGTATTGTCTCTCTCCACGGCTGATTCCACCTTGGTTTTCGGTTATCCATAATTGATGACACGGTGGATCTTCGAGTGATTTGTAAAATCTGTATTTCATATGAACAATACTTCCTATATATGTGATTTGTTTCAAATTATGAATACTGAATAAGAAACCTTCACATAATATACACATTGATGAGGCAAGGGGTGAAATATACAGTATATATAAGGGGAGATATATACAAACATGGAATTGAGCCAACAAGTGTCATTAAAATATAACGCTAAATAAAAATTAGAAGCAAAATCAATAGGCATCAGTAATTGCAGATGATGTATATCGAATATATATATATATATATATATATATATATATATATATATATATATATATATGCATATATATACATATATATTATATATATACAGTATCTATCTATCTATATATATATATATATACATATATATATATATATGTTATATATATATATATATATATATATATATATATATGTATACATATATATATATATATATATATATATATTATATATACATACAGCGTATATATATGATACAAATATATATATGTATATATATATATATATATATATATATATATATATATATATATATATATATATATATATTTCTCAAACATTCCCAAGGTTTCACTACTCTATGAGTAAAATTGTAGCTAAGAGGTTGTTCAAAAACAGACAAACAGGGGCAAAAACATAACGTCCTCCCAAGAGCGAACAAATAAAAAAACAAGGACAAAAAAAAAATAACCTCTTCCCACGAGCAAACAAATAGACAAGCAAGAGCAAAAAAAAAAAGACCTCCTCCCAATAGCAAACAAATAAACAAGGCCAAAAACACAACCCCCTCCCAAGAGCAAACAAATACAAAAACATAACCTCCTCCCAAGAGTAAACAAATAAACAAACAAGGGAAAAAATTTAACCTACTCTCAAGAGTAAACAAATAAACAAACAAGGGAAAAAATTTAACCTACTCTCAAGAGTAAACAAATAAACAAACTGGGGCAAAAACACAACCTCCTACCAAGAGCAAAGAAATAAGCAAACTTGGTTAAAAAAACATAACCTCCTCCCAAGAGCAAAGAAATAAACAAGCAAGGGCAAAAAACATAACCTCCTCCCAAGCAAGAATGACCTCATTTTTTAATCAACGTATGAAAGCAATAACAAACAAATATAAAAGCAGAATACTCCAAGAAAATGACGAAAAGAACAACTCTTCAAAATCCAAGTTCCCTTAGTTTTTATCGTTAAGTCAATTCATTTTTATGGCTCACCCAAAAGAATTGTTCTTTATTCCTCCAGATCAGCCAAATAGCAATCCTCGTCTATTCCATCAATCAATTCTTACGAGCGCCGCACTACGGTCTTTCCACTAGCGTTATGGTTGGTATAAAGACGATGACAACAATAATAATCTTAATAATATTAATGACTAAAAAAAGTCATGAATATTATAAGAAGGTTATTTCTTACCAAGGGGTCGTGGATCAAACAGCTGAGACGAGTGGTTTTCTTCATGCAATACTTTTTTTTTAACAAGAAACGTCATTAGGATTAATTTTTTATCAACCATCGACTGGCACTTAAGTTCTTTCAGTATTGGGAGTGCTTGGTGCTATCTGGCAACTGCAATTAAATATGTTTGCATCCGGTATTGCTACAAAAACAAACCTAAATAAATAACAAACAGTATATTCTATGTTTTGACAAAACAAAATAGATTGATATTCTTAATGTTTTTCTTTTTATTCCTTCAAGTGCATTATTAAAATAAAAGAAATCGAAATGTGAAGTCATAGGTGGCAACCTATTTGCGTTTATGATGTAATAGATTCAAAATTCACTCATTCTAACTGCTTCCCTTCTGTCAATAACTGAACTCTGATATTTGCCTGTCTAGTGTAAGCTTTATTGAAAAATCCAGCCTCAAGAGAATTATTATTATTATCATTACTATCCAAGCTACAACCCTAGTTGGAAAAGCAAGATGCTATAAGCCCAGGGGCTCCAAAAGAGAAAAATATCCTAGTGAGGGCTCCAAAAGAGAAAAATATCCTAGTGAGGAAAGGAAATAAGGATATAAATAAATGAAGAGAACAAATTAACAATAAATCATTCTAAAATACATAACAACGGCAAAACAGACATGTCATATAAAAACTATTAACAACATCAAAAACAAATATGTCATAAATGAACTATAAAAAGACTCATGTCCGCCTGGTCAACAAAAAAGCATTTGCTCCAACTTTGAACTTTTGAAGTTCTACTGATTCAACCACCCGATTAGGAAGATCATCGCAGCTGGAATAAAACTTCTAGAATACTGCGTAGTATTGAGCCTTAATTTTTTTCTGGTATTATACTCTATCCAATCATCTATGTATATACATCTACTTAATTCTATACATGAACAGGGCTACGAATATCTAGGATTGAGTTGTTTCCGAGATGTCACACAAAAGAACTTCCAGGTATGAATACAGTAAGTACAGTTGGCTTCCCGTACACTTCACTTAAAGCTAAGGAGACGCCTGACAACTGTACATTGAACCAGGTAATCCTGCGTTTAGCGGTTCCGCCAAAAAGGTGGCACCTCCAGATTATAATACACAAACACACAATATATCTATCAATCTATCTATCTATCTATATATATATATATATATATATATATATATATATATATATATATATGTGTGTGTGTGTGTGTGTGTATATATGTATGTGTATATATATATCATACATATGTATATATATATATATATATATATATATATATATATATATATAAATTATACACACACACACATATATATATATATATATATATATATATAAATAATACATATATATAAATATATATATATATATATATATATATATATATATATATGTGTGTGTGTGTGTGGGTGTGTTTATGTGTGTGCATGTGTGTATACTATGCTCTCTCTCTCTCTCTCTCTCTCTCTCTCTCTCTCTCTCTCTCTCTCTCTCTCTCTCTCTCTCTCTCTCTCTCTCTCTCTCTCTATATATATATATATATATATATATATATATATATATATATATATACATATATATGTATATATATACACACATAATATATACATATATATACACACGTGTATGCTTGTGTGTGCATACAATCTGCAACAACGAACTGAGAGAAAAGAACCACAAAAAAGACAGGAAAGTTTGAAAATGTTCTGAATATCGTCAACGGATTCTGTTGACCTTAAAGACTCCCCTGGTTAATGTCAACAGCAAATCATCTCAAAAAGATGTAATTTTCAAACTCCTGATTTTTAATTAGCCATTTTGTCTTATTTACACATGCGTATGGTTACGCCTTTCTCTTAATATATGGACAACGGTTTTGATTAAAGATAGCATCCTAGCAAAGGTTTGTATAAACAAAATCCAGTTTTTTTTCTAATAGAGGTAATTTCTTACGATTAAAACTGTCTAAGGGTTACCGCTAGACTGGAGTACGAAGTCCCGCTCAAAATCGTTAGTTCTTTTGGTCGCTGTAACCTCTCCATCTTTGTGAGCTAAGGATAGGGGGTTTGGGGGAGCCTATAGGTCAATCTGCTGAGTCATCAACAGCCATTACTTGGCCCTCCATGGTCCTAGTATGGGTAGAGAGGGGTCTTGGGCGCTGATCATATGTCTCTATGGCATTGTCCTGCTAGTTGGGGCAATGTCACTGTCTCTTGCCTATGCCAATCATGAGCGGCCTTTAAAACATTTTAGAACACCCAATGGCTTCTATATTACAGTCCAAGAAACACATCAACAGGAATTTTAAAAACTATTTTGGTAGCCTATTGGAAACGTCCTCTGCCATTGCCTGGCCCACTCTGGTCCTAGCTTCTTGGAGAGGGGGCTTGGGCTGTCCCTTGCCTCTGCTAATCATGTGCGACCTTAAAAAATTCTGTAGCACAAACTACAGAAACAATTAAACAATATAATGTTTGCATTAGTTAAACTGCTCCAAGAAAAAAGAACAATACTCATTTGTTCTAGGCCTAAATCTGAATATATCTGATGTCCAAAATTTTTTTAAACAAGTGAATGAATAAGCACTTTGATATCAAAGTGAATATTTGCTAATTCTTATTAGTACAGAGAGTAGAATAATAATTAGATCTCTTAACCTTTACTGGCGAACGAAGCATTTTTCAAAGTAACCACCTTTTTTTAAAAAAAGAATCTCTATAAAAAGAGATACAGGCTCGAAAATCTTGGAAGAAAAAACATGGCTATGCACGAGAGAGAGAGAGAGAGAGAGAGAGAGAGAGAGAGAGAGAGAGAGAGAGAGAGAGAGAGCTCAACCTCTTGTAAATTTTTATTATTACCTAAAATCATTAAAGAAAACGATAAAAGCTTGGAAGAATAAACAAGGTTGTGGACGGAGAGAGAGAGAGAGAGAGAGAGAGAGAGAGAGAGAGAGAGAGAGAGAGAGAGAGAGAGACTCAGCCACTTCAACGAGCAGTTGTCTTGAGGATGAAACGAAGACCGAGCACCGCTATTTCGTTGTAACTCCAAGAAAAGGAAGAGAAGAAACGAACTGAATTGAGGACCTGAGCATCCACACTAATGCCTAAATTGTCTTGAAACAGGGAAACAAAAGACTGCGAAGCAGCTACCATAAACGATTAATTATATGCAAAATCAAGTAGAAAGAAATGGAAGGATTAGGAAAATTAAAACAATATATTTATGTCGTGGTTATGCTGTGTGTATTACCAAGATCAGTAAAGCTGTACTAGTCAGGACCACTCATACTAGGTTGATTTGTTGTGATCAGACTGAAGTCTCCTGCCATCACCAATCCGCAGTGACCAGGGTGGTGATGAAAACTGGCCAAACCCCAGACATGTCCTTCTCTGAGGCCTTTGTCCTGCATTGGACTAGAAACGGCTTCGTACGGTTTTGTTATAGCATGGTATTACTAAAATAGTTTGGTTATAAATATAGAGCCATATATTCATTGATACACGTATGTACGGTTAATTTCAATAAATATGGGATGTAAACATAGTCAATAAGTAAATAGTATAAAAAAAAAACAAATTAAACCCAGCAGGCAAAGACGCAAAGCTTGCCATCTCACCTGTCCACACCATAGGCTCATTAGTTCTATTCTTTACAGCCTACACTTCATTAATGACAAACTTCGTAATAACAAACTAACAAACACACACACAGGCGCACACACAATTCCCTTTTAGTCGAGGAGGTGTTCGAACTATTACCTTCAACCTCGACTTGGGCTTAAATGTACCCAGAAGAGAGAAAAAGATTAAGTGTTCTTACTCTTGAAGCGTTTTAGAGAATACTTATTTCTTTCTTTCGGTCCTCTTCTCTTGTGTATGTGTAGGAGGGAGAGAGGGGAGGATGTGGAGGGAGGAGGGAAGGAAGAGGGGTAGGGGGTTTGAAGAAAATCCTACGGGTACAATTTTCTTTTGTTATTCTGTAGTAACATTTCTAACTTTATATAAAACTAATACGAAAAGAAATACAAATTTCAAAATGCATTATTTTTTATACAGTACATCACCAGGATGTTAAAAGTAGAAGAAAAAAATATTGTTCCATTGAAGGTTTTTTTTTATATAAAATTACCGAGAAATATTTCTTGCTTTAAAAAAAAGGTAATACGAACAGATATAAAAATTTCAAAATACGTTTTTTTATAAACCACTAATATGTAAAAATAAAAACAAAATATTGTTTCAAAGAAGGAGAAATCAACAAAGGAAATATGAAAAAGGTGAAAAAGGAATTTAACTTGGCACACACAAACGCACGTACGCACGAACACACAAACACACGCACACACACATACTAGACAAAAAGGTCCTGTAAAAGAGCAATTACTTATTTTACTTTTTCCTTTTTTCCATACTTTAAATGATCTCTGCCATTTCCGTTACTCTGATTCATCAGTTACTCACCTTCCCCCCCTCCCAACTCCCTTTACTCCCCCTCCCCTTTCAACTACCACCCACTCCTTCCACACATCCCTCATCCCTTTCAACTCCCTTCACTCCCCCTACCTTTAAACAGCCATTCCGTTAAATACCAATCCCTTTTCAACACCCACTTCATTTTATTCCCCCTTCCCTTCCTATACCCACCTACTCCTTTCACTCCTTTGCTTTCAACCCCCATTCCTTTCACTCCCCTTCCTCTTTCAACTCCCACACACTCCTTTCAATCTCCCTCCTTATCAATCCCCATTCGTTTCCTTCCCC
>NC_090737.1:37351214-37358714 GCF_036898095.1 Palaemon carinicauda | reverse complement strand
AATAATTTCCCTTTTTTTACATAACAGTTAATCCCTGCAAGATTCATTACTCTACCATTAAAATTGTGGTTAGGAAGCTGTTCACAAACAAACACACACACACAAACAAGGGCCGAAAACATAACCTCCTTCCAACTCCGTTGGCGGAGGTCAATATACATTGTTACGGACAGAAAAATATATACAATCAGAAAAAGACAAAGACAAAAAACTAAACGTTTAGCACAAACTTCAAGCTCAGGAAATTATTTTTCTACAAAAAAAAAAAATGTAATAAAAAACAAATTCAAATGTATAAATAGATAACTGGAACATATATCGAGACATACACACCCCCTCGGCTAACCCTCCCACGCCCCCCCCCCCCCCTACCCTCCTCCGAAAAAAAAGTCCTATAAATCCCAAATGATACAAAGTATCTATGAGGTTTACATTTGCGCTGGTTTGCTGCTGTCATCTTGAATTTATCGCTGACTACCGAACCTCTCTCTCATCCGCTTACATGCCCACCCATAAAAAAACTCACCTCTTCACTTCCCTACACTTCTTGTTTCACTTTGCTGCACTTCTTTTTTTTCATTTCCCTACACTTTTTTTTTTTCACTTCCCTACATTTCTTTTCACTTTCTTATGCTTATTTTTTTAACTTCCCTACACTTCTTTTTCACTTTCCAATGCTTATTTTTTAACTTTCCTATACTTTTTTTCCCTTTCCTACACTTCTATTTTTCAATTCCATGCCCCTACGTTTTCACTTCCCTACGATGGGTTTTTTTCACTTCCCTACACTTCGTTTTTCCGCTTTCCTACATTTCACTTCCTTGCACTTCCTTTTCATTTCCATACCCTTCTTTTTATCCCTCTCCTACACATTATTTCCGTTCCTTGCATTTTTTTCACTTTCTTACTTTATTTTCACTTCCCTGCAATTTTTTTTCCCCTTCCCAGCAATTTTTTTTTCCATTCCACTGGTAGCAATTAGGGATGTTCATATGCTCATGAACGTTTCCCAAATTTATATAAAAAATGCATTAATAAAAAGCTGTACTCGTATATTTAATCAAATAAGATAAATAGCAGATTATCATTATTCTGTTAACGTGTTATATTTTACGTATATATTCTATATGACTACAAATATCCATATAGAAATATAGGTGTGTACGCTTATTGTGTATATGAATACACACACACACACACACACACACACACCACACACACACACACACATATATATATATATATATATATATATATATATATATATATATATATATATAAATATATATATATATATATATATATATATATATATATATATATATATATATTACACAGACAGTATAACAGAATAATTCGCTTAATAATAATTACCCATTGTATCTTTACTAAATGCTAAAGGCCAACAGCAACCACAAAAGACATTGTGAAATCCAACTACCAGTAACGTTGTTGATAATGATGTTGTACACTTGCCTTCATTAATCCCGGTACACTAACGTGAAGTGTACCGGAATTAATGAAGCCAACTGTACGTCGCTCTATTACCTAAGCATGATACCAATAACATTACACAACGCAATAGTCATACTGCCTCAACTGCATAGGCCTTAACCCACCACTACATATTTCCCAACCCACCCCATATCATATTTGGCTATTGCTAGCATTATTCATATTTGCTAGAGTCAGCGTTAATCCTTAATTGCTTTTGTTAGCTTCACTCCTTTTTGCTATTATCAATTTACTAATATCAATTTTCTACTGTCAGCATTAATCGTTTTTGCTATTGTCAGCATTCTTTTTTTTTTCTATTGTCAGCGTTAATCCTTTTGGCTATTGACACCATATTCTTTTTTGCTATTGTCAGCATTAATCCTTTTTACTATTGCCAGCATTATTCAATTTTGTTCTTATCACAGTTAATCGTTTTTGCTATTGTCAGCGTTAGTCGTTTTTGCTATTGTCAGCGTTAGTCGTTTTTGCTATTATCAGCATTAATCCTTTTGGCTTTTGGTAGCATTATTACTTTTTGCTATTGTCAGCGTTAATCCTTTTTAATATTGTCAGCATTATTACTTTTTGCTATTGTCGGCGTTAATCCTTTTGGCTATTGTCAGCGTTAAATCTTTTTGGTATTGTCAGCGCTAATCCCTTTTTATTATCAGGATTAATTCTTTTCGTTATTGTCAGCGTTCATCCTTTTCGCTATTGAAAGCCTTAACCCTTTTCACTATAGTCAGCGTTAACTATTTTCTCTATTGTCGGCGTTAATCCTTTTTGCTATTGTCACCGTTAATCCTTTTAGCTTTTGGCAGCCTTAACCCTTCTTGCTATTGTCAGCCTAATCATTTCTGCTATTGTCAGTGTTAATCCTTTTTGCTATTGTTAGCGTTAATCCTTCCTGCTATTGTCAGCGTTGATCATTCCTGCTATTGTCAACGTTAATCCTTTCTGATATTGTCAGCCATAATCCTTTTAGCTATTGTCAGCGTTGATCCTTTTTGCTATTGTCAGCGTTGATCCTTTTTGCTATTGTCAGTGTTGATCCTTTTTGCTATTGTCAGCATTAATCCTTCCTGCTATTGTCAACTTTAATCCTTTCTGATATTGTCAGCCATAATCCTTTTTGCTATTGTCAGCGTTAATCCTTTTTGCTATTGTCAGCGTTAATCGTTTCTGCTATTGTCAGCGTTAATACTTCCTGCTATTGTCAGCGTTTGTCTATTTTGAATTATCATCGTTAATCGTTTTTTACCATCGTCAGCGTTAATCCATTTTGCCATTGTCAGCGTTAACCCTCATTTTCGTTTGAAACGACATAAACCCCACTGGTGTCCATCTCCATCCATCAAACTGATTATATAATCATTTTGATAATACCAATGATTCCCAGCGAGGAGAATCAACTGTTCCTACGTATTCCCCATTTGTTTGGACTTTGACGTAAGGGTTACACTATTCCCCACCCTCTTTTCCCCCAACAACACTTCCCCACCCCCTCACCCATCCACGCCTGCTGCTACTGCTGTTGCACCTTTTCCGAACTCGGGAATTACCTTAACAGATTAATGCAAATTCCCTGCTAATCCCTCTTATTAAACAACAAACTACCAATGTCACTACCTAGTCATCAACGCCAGGCCCCACCCACCAATACGTCAGGGACTAGCCACCCCCTCCCCCACCCCAACTCCCCTTCAGCCCCCAATACCATGTGTCTAGAGAGAGAGAGAGAGAGAGAAAGAGAGAGAGCGAACGTTATCATTAACACTCTCACCTGGCATCGTTCGCTCCGGCCGCCTCCCGCCGAGATGTTTCTTTACGCATCGCTTTGTTTCTAATCGATTGGTGATTACTGGTTGTGAATCTGTTTAGATAGACCGCCGAGAGGTCCCGGATGACGGTCGAGGGGAAGGGGGATGATGTAGGGGTAGGGGGAAGAGAGGGGTGTAGCATTGGCGGCAAGAGGCTGAAGAGTGAAGGGGAAATGCTTCGGATTTGCATATAACACAATTGCGTTTCTGCGGCTTATCTTTTATAGGGAGTGGGAGAGGGGAGGGGAAGGGAATGGGGAATGGGGAAGGGAGAGGGAGTGGAGATGAAGGGGAGTGGGAGGTTAAGGGGGAAGGGGGGGGAGCTCGTCGTCTGTAGCTTGGCTAAGGCTATCGGGGTAAATTCTATGTTGAGTAGTAAGGTGCGAGACAAATTATCCGATGCAAATCTCCCCTATTATTATCATTATTATTATCATTACTTGCCAAACTACAGCCCTAGTTGGAAAAGAAGAATGTTATGAGCCCAGGGGCTCCAGCAGGGAAAATAGCCCAGTGAGGAGAAGAAACCAGGAAATAAGAGAAGTAATCAAAATGAAATATTTTAAGAACAGTGACAACATTAAAATAAGTATTTCATACAAACTATAAAAAGTAACAAAACAAGAGCAAGATAAATAGATAGAATAGTGTGCCCGAGTGTAACCTAAAGCAAGAAAAGTCTACACCAAGACAGTGGAAGACCACGGTACAGAGGCTATGGCACTACCCAAGACTAGAGAAAAAATAGTTTGATTTTGGAGTGTCCTCATAGAGGAACTGCTTACCATAGATAAAGTCTCTTCTACCCTTACCAAGGGGAAAGTGGCCAGTGAACAATTACAGTGCAGTATTTAACCTCTTGAGAGAAGAACTGTTTGGTAATCACAGTGTTGTCAGGTGCATGAGGACAGAGGAGAACATGTAAAGAAATAGGCCAGAATATTCGGTGTATATGTAGGCAAAGGAAAACTGAACCGTAACCAGAAAGAAGGATCCAATGTAGCACTGTCTGACCAGTCAACGGACCCAATAACTCTCTAGCGGTAGTATCTCAACGGGTGGCTGGTGTCCTTGCCAACCTACCACCTACTACCTACTGTATATAATAAAGAGCCATTGTCTGGCTATATATATATATATATATATATATATATATATATATATATATATATATATATATATATACATACATACATACATATATATATATATAAATATATATACATACATATATATATGCATATATATATATATATATATATATATATATATATATATATATATATATATATATATATATATATCACTGCTGTCTTTGTTTTTGCTAATTGAATATCAACACGTACCTCTAATGCCATAAAAGAATTATCAATTTCCAGTTGAATCATCATGAACTAAATATCAGTTAAATTTGCTAACAAGCTTTCAATAAAAGCAATCGGTGTTCTGTAATCAATGTAATTAACTTATCGGGAAAAAAAATTATTTTGACATTTTCCCATGGTAATATTAATGGATGTATGAACATATACTTGTCGCTTGAATTTACATGATTTGCAAAGGTTTGCACACATATTTATAAAGATAGTTTCCAATTATATTTTAAATCTTTCTATACATCACTGATTCGTCTCACTCCATTGTGATGCAAGATGAACTGTAATATTACTTCATACAAAACATTTTGTAAAAAAAATGCAAGATAAATTCTAATCATACATCCTACAAGAACACAAAATGCAAGATAAATTATAATCCTACATCATACAACAAAAATGCAAGATAAAAACTAATCATACTTCATACCATAACGAAAAAGGCAAGATAAATTCTAATCATACATCATACAAGAATAAAAAATACAACATAAATTCTAATCATACATCATACAAGAATAAAAAATACAACATAAATTCTAATCATACATCATACAAAAGTAAAAAATACAACATAAATTCTAATCATACATCATACAAAAGTAAAAAATACAACATAAATTCTAATCATAATCATACAAAAGTAAAAAATACAACATAAATTCTAATCATACATCATACAAAAGTAAAAAATACAACATAAATTCTAATCATACATCATACAAGAATAAAAAATACAAGGTAAATTCTAATCATACATCATACAAGAATAAAAAATACAAGATAAATTCTAGTCATACATCATACAAAAATAAAAAATACAAGATAAATTCTAATCATACATCATACAAAAATAATCATACATCATATTGAATTTTTGGTTAAAAAATCATACACACATACAATCTACGTGATGCATAATGAACTCCAATTCTACTTCCTCTCCCCTATATAATAAAGAGCAAATGTCCTCCAGGTTAGGGAGAGAGAAAGTAGTCATACCCACGTGAGAGGGTGATGCGTTTTTGTAAGTGTGCAAATCTATCTAAATATTTACCAGTCATTTTTGACGGTTTGCGTACACTTGTACAAGAGTATTAGTTTAAAAAAAAACACTTAATATATTTAGAATATAGATAAAAATATGACAACAAATACGAGTGATAATAAAATGTAAATATTGCAATTGTAAATACAGTATACCTATGTTAAATAAAAAGAAATATGAATATGAATATACAATGATGTATACCTGTATATATTATAAATTGTAATTACAAATCAACATTTTCATATAAAAGATAAAAAAAAATACAATGACAATAATAACATCCAACGCCATTCGCCATATGCAACAGACAATTGCAATATCAATTACCAGAATTATTGCAACCTTCACAAAAGTATAACGAGCAATTACTCAGTCTTACCTCAGTAGGGGACTGATGGGAGACATGGAACGCGGACCTGAATGCATAGAGAGACACCTGTCAAATTGCTGTCCAGCTGTTATCGAAACTTCCTAAAATTGCTGTTATGGTCCTCCTCTTCGTCATAATCATCATCTCTGCGAAAGTTAGATTAATACCGTTGATATCAAAGTCAAGGTGATTCCTGTTACAGGACGAAACCCTTTTCATGTTCACTCGCTTCCAATTTTCATGTGACTGGTTGGGTAGTTAAAACACCATCACATTATAATCGCTTGCCTGTCGAAGGTATTTATGTCAGACAGTCATGAAAATAATGCGATTTTCATCTGTTATTATTATTATTATTATTATTATTATTATTATTATTATTATTATTAGCTAAGCTACAACCCTAGTCGCAAAAGTAGGATGCTATAAGCCCAAGGACTCCCATAAGTGAAAATTAACGAAGTGAGGAAAAGTAGTAATGAAATAAATAAACTACAAGAGAAGTAACGAACAAATAATATATTTTAGGAACGGTAACAACATTAATATAAATCTTTCCTTTATAAACTATAAAAACGACAAAACAACACGAGGAAGAGAAATAAGATAGAATAGTGTGCCTGAGTGTACCCTCATACAAGAGAACTCTAACCCAAGACAGAGAAAGACACTGGTACAGAGGCTAAGACACGACCCAAGTTATGTAGTTATGTAAATCATAAAACCTCTTACTGAGCATCAAAGTCACTTGTACTATTTCGTTCATCAATTGTCTTTTTTGACTACTCTATCCAATTATTTGACTATCGAAAGCAGTAATATTAGATAATCTTATAAACTTATATAAAATCTATCTACAATACACTGTTAAAAATTTCCGTGAAAAAAAAAAGGTAAAAATCCTTGAATAAATGTTGCCATGCATTTACCGTTTTAAAAACGTATATATTGACGCAAATGAGTGATATTACGGTCACATAGTCGTAAAAGATAATAAAGAAGTAGGGTAAAAATTATGGTCGCCTGTATTTTACTGAAATATGATTGAGAACAGTATATTTCTACAGAGAATTTCCGATTAAAATTACGGTTTTTTTTTAACAGTGTACTTCATAATTTTTCTTTTATTTTTACTACTTTATTCCATTATTTGTCTATCGAAAGTAGTAATATTAAATAATCAAATAAACCTATATAAAATCTATCTACATCAAGGGAAAAGAAGAAGAAAAAAGCGACAACTTGACTGACTACTTTCAAGGTAATCTATGCACGAGTCTATAAAATAAGCTTGTTAAGTTTTCATTGTGGTCAGAGGCACTAGAGCGTTGCAAGCTCTAAATACCACCAAATATATTTAGGAGCTTTGATATTTTGTAAATACAC
>NC_090737.1:37336214-37346214 GCF_036898095.1 Palaemon carinicauda | reverse complement strand
TGCCTTCAAGTAATTCCAGATAAATTAAATAATACGATATACATTACAGCATAGCCACTAGTCATACAAAAGTTCCGTCTAATAATTTCCTATCATTACCCCCCTTAAGCTACCCTTGTTTGTTTGTTTATTTGCAGATTTTTCTACCTTATGCTAAACACGGGCTCTTGCGTTAGCAGCCCGTAAGAGAAAAGTTATTTGACAGTGAAGATAATTAATACAATATCTTTAGGATTAGTGAACTGTGAAAAGACGACCTGTAAAAAAGCCCTTTCTTTCCTCCCAGTCTCTCCTCCCCTTTGCAGAAAAAAAAAAAAAAAAAAATATCAATAAATCAAATAAAACGATACTGATATAAGCATGCCGCTAGTCATCCAAAAGTTGTCTCTCTTTTTTAATATCCCCTCTCTTGGCCACTAATTATCCAAAAGTTCAATCTCATTTTTACTAACAATCCGCCCCCCTACACTCACAAGAATACCTGTAAAAAGCCTTTCTTTACAATCAGTCTCCGCTCTCCCTTGCAGGAAGACTATAAGCCCCTTCCCCTGGCACCTCAAACCCAGCTCTTCGGAGCCGGCTTGGACGATGGCCTGTTAAGCCGCGCTGAAGCCCTGGCCGCTGTCGATATCTCCAAACACGGCCACGGACAGCCCCCGGGAACACTACCACAACTCAAACACGACATGATGTACCACCCTGGAATGGCTACAACGCCCCACACGCCGCCCATCTCGAGGAGCAACCAGGTACGTGGAAAGGGTCTTTCTTTTTTTGTATCTTTTAGACTTCATGGTCATTCTAGGGAATGGTCTTGACTCCTGAAGACGGGCTTCGGGGAATGGTCCTCGATTCCTGAAGACAAGCTTTTGGGGAATGCAGTAAATGGAATGAAGGAATGAGAGTGAGGGGGAGTGGTCTTTTTATATTTTTTCTTCATCGTTTTGATTTCCGAAGAGGTGCTTCAGGGAATGCAGTAAATGGAGGAGTAAGGGAGAAAGAACGAATGATAGATAGTAGAAGGGATTGGTAATTATTATTATTATTATTATTATTATTATTATTATTATTATTATTATTATTATTATTATTATTATTATTATTATTATTCTAAGCAACAACCCAAGTTGGAAAATTTGAATACTATAAGCCCAAGTGCTCCACAGGAGCACTTGGAAAGGAGCGAGGAAAGGAAATAAAAATAAATAAACTATATGATAACTATTAAAGAAAGAATATAAAAAATCCAAAGTTCAGCAACAATTGGTTGGGTTTTTTATCGAGTTACATCTGATTGTTGTTTAAAGTACCCAATGTTTATGTACTCATGTGCAAGTTAGTAAAAAATAAAAAATCTCAAAGGAACATTAAAATGAATATCATATAGAAGATTATCAGTGCAATATTATAACTAATTTATAATATTAATAATAATAATAATAATAATAATAATAATAATAATAATAATAATAATCTGAATAACAATAATGATAATAACAATAATAATAATAATAACAATAATAATATGGGCTACTTTTCCGGTTGGAGCCTTTATACTTATAGCATCCTGCTTTTTCAACAAGGGTTGTGGCTCATCTAGTTATGATAATAATAATAATAATAATAATAATAATAATAATAATAATAATAATAATAATAATAATAATAATAATAGTTACAACTAGAGGATGGCAGGTTATCTCACGACTTTTTGCTCGCCCGTGACCTTGACCTTCCAAAATTTGATTAAATTCAGCTTTTACCATAACAGTTAATTTCTGCAAGTTTCCTTACTCCACGATTAAAATTGTGGCCAGGAAGCTGTTCACAAATAAAGACAAACACATACAGGCAGGGGGGTAAAACATAACCTCCTTCCATATTCGTTGGCGGAGGTAATAATAATAATAATAATAATAATAATAATAATAATAATAATAATAATAATAATAATAATAATAATAATAATGAAAAACAAAGCACGAAAATTAAGCCAAACATAACCTGCGATTGCTACGAGCTAATGTGAATGAGGAAAAATTCTCGGAATTTGCCGAGGATAAGGTCATCGTTTTCAGTATTCTGGATTTCCAGAGAATACTGGAATTTAAAAAGAAATCCATTAGGTTTCTTGACAGTCAGAGGTGTGGTTACCACTTTTAAGGCCGGTAAAGGTTATCTTTCCACAGAGAGAGAGAGAGAGAGAGAGAGAGAGGAGAGAGAGAGAGAGAGAGAGAGAGAGAGAGAGAGAGAGAGAGAGAATAAAAAACCTCGGATCAAATACTATATTCTGGAAATCTAGAGCAAAGGATGAATATACATACATACATACATACATATATATATATAATATATATATATATATATATATATATATATATATATATATATATATATATGCTGTAAACACAATATATATATATATGTATATATATATACATACATATACTGTATATATATATATATATATATATATATATATATATATATATATATATATATATATATGTGTGTGTGTGTGTGTGTGTGTGTGTACAGTATACATATAAGTATATATATATATATATATATATATATATATATATATATATATATATATATATATATATATATATATATATACAATAAACGATAAATGCATGTAAATTAGAAATTTTGGAACAGATACGTTGCAAATGTAAAGAAAAAGAGATACTTCCCCCCACCCCCACCCCACCCCCACCTCTCTCCTACTCTCTCTCTCTCTCTCTCTCTCTCTCTCTCTCTCTCTCTCTCTCTCTCATATCAATTCCCGTAATTCCTCCCCTCCTGCACATAAGGATATTCCCACCAATTCCTCTCTTCCCCCTCTCAAAATAGTTACTGTTCCATCCCACTTTGGGGTCACCATCGGGAATCATAACATAATGCAGCCAATGTTTGTGGTCACTGTAATTAGCGATCGCCAACCGCTGATCACCGGTCATGTTTAACCTTTAACCTCTCTCTCTCTCTCTCTCTCTCTCTCTCTCTCTCTTCTCTCTCTCTCTCTCCTCTCTCTCTCTCTCTCTCTCTCTCTCTCTCTCTCCCTCATAGGCGACATATCTACACGCGGACATTTCCGAAAATGGATTTCTAATATCATTTTTGTTTTCAGAAATTAGATCATTTATGTCTCTCTCTCTCTCTCTCTCTCTCTCTCTCTCTCTCTCTCTCTCTCTCTCTCTCTCTCTCTCTCTCTCTCTCTTCATGAGCAACATATCTACGGGTAAACTTCTCCGAAAATGGATTTCTAGTATAATTTTTTTCTGAAATTAGTTAATTTATTTTCCTTCTCTCTCTCTCTGTCTCTCTCTCTCTCTCTCTCTCATCTCTCTCTCTCTCTCTCTCTCTCTCTCTCCTCTCTCTCTCTCTCTCTCTCATGAGCAACATATCTACGGGCGAACTTCTCCGAAAATGGATTTCTAGTATCATTTTTTTTCTTCAGAAATTAGCTAATTTCTCTCTCTCTCTCTCTCTCTCTCTCTCTCTCTCTCTCTCTCTCTCTCATCTCTCTCTCTCTCTCTCAAGTGAGACCTTTCTACGCGAGCGCTATTCTGAAATTGGATTTCTGGTATATCCTTTCTCAAAAACTAGCCAATTTACTTTTCATTCTTTCTATATCAAATAACTTATTCATATGACTTATTCGCGTTTTAAAATGATTATCTCCAAAGTTCTGAAAGTTTCAGAATTCTCATGAAATATATAGACACTTCGAGAAGATACACTGAAGGATATCTTTTCAGGAATGTAACAATATTTTCTTTAAGATAATATATTGTCTAATTTCTAAAAGAATAATTCGTATTGATATAGTTTCAAATATCAATATAATTACTCAATTGAAAAACAATAGTAAGTACAAAAGTACAGCCTCCATTGAAGACTTTTCACAATATATTTGATTCCAGCGTTATCTGCCATTAGAGTTCTCTTACTTGAGGGTACGCTCAGATACACTACTCTTTCTTATCTATTTCTCCCGTTTTTTTTTTAAGTTTTCATAGTAAACATATGAAAGATCTATTTCAATATTGTTATTGTTCTTGAAATGAAAAAATATTTTAATTGTTTATCACTTCTCTTGTAGTTTATTTATTTCCTTATTTCCTTTCCTTACAGGCTTATTTTTCCCTGTTGGAGCCTTTTGGCTTACAACATCCTGCTTTTCCAACTGGAGTTGTAGCTTAGCTAATAATAATAATAATAATAATAATAATAATAATAATAATAATAATAATAATAATAATAATAATAATAATAATAATAATAATATCGTTAAAGTTATAAAGTTTTTATTCAGTTAAGGAAGAATTATATCTTTATATCAGAAAAATGAAGATACTTGCAGATGCTAACAATGCCTGAAATCAATTTGTAATATCTTTATTATCAAGATAATGAAATTGAGAAATCTGACCAGTCTTCAGTTGCAGAATGTAGAGAAGAATAAATAAGGCGCCTCGAACAATTTTCTTTTTCTTAAAACAAAGTATTCCGATCAAGGCTGCTCTAATAACTCAAATATTACACAGAGATTCTGGTGATTTAATGCTAAACAGAATAACATTAACGGTTGTAATGTGTATAAGATACTTTGCTCACATCGGGATTCGAACCCATGACTATCAAGTGTCAGGTAAGGGTGCTATCAACTCCAGAGCCCAAAGTTCGATCCAGGAGTGAGGTAGAAATTTATCTCTATGGCACAACTGGAGAACAAGGTTCGATTCCGGAGTGATATAGAAATTCATCTGTAACACAACCAGAGTCCCGGGTTCGATAGCAAAGTGAGGTGAAAATTCATCTATGGCACAACCGGAGACCAAGGTTCGATCCCGGAGTGAGGTAGAAATTCATCTCTTTGCCACAAGCGGAGACCAAGGTCCAATCCCGGAGTGAGGTAAAAATTTATCTCTTTGGCACAACCGGAGACCAAGGTTCGATCCCGGAGTGAGGTAGAAATTCATCTCTTTGCCACAAGCGGAGACCAAGGTTCGATCCCGGAGTGAGGTAGAAATTCATCTCTTTGCCACAAGCGGAGACCAAGGTTCGATCCCGGAGTGAGGTAAAAATTTATCTCTTTGGCACAACCGGAGACCAAGGTTCGATCCCGGAGTGAGGTAGAAATTCATCTCTTTGCCACAACCGGAGACCAAGGTTCGATCCCGGAGTGAGGTAAAAATTCATCTCTTTGCCACAACCGGAGACCAAGGTTCGATCCCGGAGTGAGGTAGAAATTCATCTCTTTGCCACAAGCGGAGACCAAGGTTCGATCCCGGAGTGAGGTAAAAATTTATCTCTTTGGCACAACCGGAGACCAAGGTTCAATTCAGGAGTGAGGTGGAAATTCATCTGTACCACAACCAGAGCCCAAGGTTCGATCCCGAAGCGAGGTAGAAATTTATCTCTAAGGCACAACCAGAGACCAAGGTTCAATCCCGAAGCGAGATAGAAATTCAACTATGGCACAACCGGACACCAAGGTTCGATCCTAGAGTGAGGTAGAAATATATCTCTATAGCAAAACCTGAACCAAAGGCTCGATCCCAGAGTGAGGTAAAAATTTTATCTCTATGGAAAAATTCACAATGTGTTGATTTCTAACTACATAAATAACATTAATCCACAAGGTGCCACTTGCCATTGTTGCCAAGGCTCGATCCTGGAATGAAGTAAGAATTTACCTCTATGGAGCAAGTGATAATGTTATTTCTACCAACAGAAGTAAAAGGAATCCAAAAGATGCCAATGATGATGGGCAGGGCATAAACAAACGTGAAAAACAAGAAAAAAAAAACATGTCTGTAACAATATTCATAACGCAGTTATACATATCCCCCCTCCCCCCCTCCTCCCCCTAGCATGAACTGGGGGTGGAAAGAAAATAGATTTTAAGCATTGTTATTAGAGATCTGTTATTTTGTGCCAACGAGCTCAAACAATTGTTTTTTGTTGCGCAGGGCGTGTAAACATTCCATTGTTTCACTGTATATATATACTCTGTCCTCTTTCCCTGCGGCGATGGGAAGAGAAAAAAGGAAAGAGAAAGAGGGGGGAGGAAAAGAGAGGAAGAGTGAGCACGCTCGAGTCGGTAATAATGTTATTAAATAAAATTCTACACAGGTAGCAAACAAAAGAAGTGGAAATTATTATATCTAAATATTTGCATTTTCAGTCTCGAGAATGAGTGGTCTGGGTGGGGGAAAATGCCGGGGGAGGGAAGGGGTGGGAAGACACTAGGGGTGGGAAGGGTAAGGAAGACCAAGGGGAAGGAGGGGAAGGGGGCAGAGTGGTAGAACATGAGGGGGGAGAGGGAAAGAGGTAGACTTTTGCAACAGGGAGAGGGATCAATGAGAAAATGGCGTTGACTTTTAATTTTCTTTTAGAATTTTTTTTATATACATTTTCATCTTTTATATTTTTTTTTCTTTTTAATAAACACGGTTTTTTTTGGCCGTAGATGCGCATTGATGTGCTTAACTCCCTATGAAGGTCCACTGTGCACAGAAATACACATAAAATGTAAAGATGTTACAGATATATCAATCGAAACTATGAGATTTGAGAAACACTTTACAGTTGGATTGTTATAGTTAATCTCATTTGTATTTTTGTGTTAATAATAATAATAATAATAATAATAATAATAATAATAATAATAATAATAATAGAGCCCGCTACCCTTCATCCATTCAGACTTTGCCTGATGACGAGAGGAGCAATATGCGGCACCCTCTCGTAATACCTAGCAGCCGATCTTAACCAACACATTTGACTGTTTAAAAAGATAGTAAAATTATAGAACTTCCTTCTAATAATAATAATAATAATAATAATAATAATAATAATAATAATAATACGTATGTAATGTGAGTATATTTGTAATGTGAACACGTGCGTAATGTGAGTATATACGGAATATGAATAAATGCAGAAGGGTGAATCCGTACGTTAAGTGAATACGTGAGTAAAGTGAATATGTGCGTAAAGTGAATACGTACATATAGTGAATATATGTGAATATGTTCATAATGTGAATACGTGCGTAAAGTGAATATGTGCTTAATGTGAATATGTGCGTGAAGCGAATATGAGCGTAAAGCGAATATGAGCGTAAAGTGAATACGTGCATAAAGTGAATATGTGATTAATGTGAATATGTGCGTAAAGTGAATACGTGCATAAAGTGAATATGTGATTAATGTGAATATGAGCGTAAAGTGAATACGTGCATAAAGTGAATATGTGATTAATGTGAATATGAGCGTAAAGTGAATACGTGCATAAAGTGAATATGTGATTAATGTGAATATGAGCGTAAAGTGAATACGTGCATCGGCCGAGCGCCCCACCGCCACTTTTGAAATAGCTCTCACATAAGCATGACTCGATTGCTTTTAATTAAATGGAATATTTAATCAGATAAACAAATATGGAATTATTACAAATCCTGTTGAGGTTCCGTGAGATCAACGATATTTACGAGTTGCAATTATTGTCATTTCTATTTGGGAGATTTGCTCGGCCTAAATAAATGGACGGTCTCAGATTTTAGTCTTATGTAATATGTGGATTTAATGAAACATTATATATATATATATATATATATATATATATATATATATATATATATATATATATATATATATATATATATATATATACATATATATATAATTATATATATATATATATATATATATATATATATATATATATATATATATATACATATATATAATATATATATATATATATATATATATATATATATATATATATATATATATATATATATATATATATATATATATATATATATATATAAAATTCTGGTGTGTAAGCGTGTGTGTACATGTTTATCTAAATATTTAGCTAAATATGAACACACACGCTTACACACCAGAATTATATATATATATATATATATATATATATATATATATATATATATATATATATATATATATATATACACTGTATGTATAGATACGTACGTAGTCCTGACCATCCGGTAGATTTGTATGCTATAGACCGTCGAAACTTAAAAGAGTGATTCCCTATTCGATAATACGTAATGAATAATTTTCATGAATAAAAAAACGCATTTTACATTTACGAATATACAATTTTTACACATGCATGCTTTTTTGTTCCATTTGTATATAACGAATAACTCGATTCCATTCGTATTTAAAAGGTTTAAATGCTACTCACGAATGGTAGAGGCAGAGGACAGAGACATTGCCCTAGCTAGCAGGACAATTGACCGAGAGACTGACCATATATTCACATGATCAGCGCCCAAGCTCCCACTCCACTCAAGCTAGGACCACGGAGGGCCAGACAATGGCTGCTGATGACTCCCCACTAACCCCAATCATTAGTTCACAAGGGTGGGGAAGTTGCAGACGCTATAAAAAACTAACGAATTATGAGCGGGACTCAAACCCCAGTCAGGTATATCGCCAGGCAGAGATGTTTCCAATAGGCCACCATAACCCTATGACTAATAACCCTGTTGCATTCGAGTCTGACGAAAAAGGTATCAATTGTAATGAAGTGTTTGTGCTGTAAGGGTCAAACACGTGCGGCAATTGAACCCAAAGATTTACTGTTTTTAATGACAAAGTGTAATTTCCAGCAAAGTGACTACCAAAAGCAAGAGAGGGAGTTTAATTAAGCGTTTGTTGCATGTCTAGTTCATTTGCAAAGAACGAAAAACGAGAGGAAGGAACGTAGGCTAATGGAGAAAGCCATTCCGTATAAGCCCTTATTTCTTAATAATTTCTTGTGTATCACATTTATTCTGGAGGATGTTTTTCACTTGCTTCGTACGTTTGTGTATGTAATACACGCACGATTGTGCAGATTATATACAGGACGGATAGTTATACGCACGCACATACACAAACACACACACATATACTGTATATATATATATATATATATATATATATATATATATATATATATATATATATATATATATATATATGTATGTATGTATGTATGTGTGTATGCATGTTTGTTTGTATGTATGTATACAGTGGACTAGAAAAGGCTGCATGAAATATATATAATATATATATATATATATATATATATATATATATATATATATATATATATATATATATATATATATAATATATATAATATATATATATATATATATATATATATTATACATATATAAATATATAATATATATATATATATATATATATATATATATATATATATTTATTTATATATATATGTATATATATATGTATATATATATATATATATATATATATATATATATATATATATATATATATATATATATTTATATATATATATATATATATATATATATATATATATGTATATATAATATATGAATTATTCATTTCAATCATCCTTGTTACTAAATTGCTTTTATAAGCCCGATTATATATTGCTACAATCACAATTATAAAACCAATGATGATAAGTATATATAAAACGGCAAAATAATTCTCAGCTCATCCATAGATACTTCAAAAAATATTATTATTACTATCATTATTGATAACTAAGCTACAACCCAACTTGGAAAAGCAGGATAATATACAACCAAGGCCTCCAGCAGGGAGAAATAGCTCAGTGTGGAAAGAAAATAAGGAAATAAATAAACTGTATGAGAAGTAATGAATAATTAAAATAAAATATTTTAGAAACATCGACATGAAAACAGATCTTTCATATATAAACTATAAAACGAGACTGTTCAACATACTAACTAAAAAAAGAGACTTATGTCAGCCTGTTCAACATACTAACTTTAAAAGCACACTTATGTCAGCCTGTTCAACTTACTATGTATAAAAAGAGACTTATGTTAGCCTGTTCAACATACTAACTATAAAAATAGACTTATGTCAGCCTGTTCAACATTCTAACTATAAAAAGAGACTAATGTTTGCCAGTTCAAAATACCAACTATGAA
>NC_090737.1:37326214-37333714 GCF_036898095.1 Palaemon carinicauda | reverse complement strand
TTATTCTTACTTTCTTTTAACCGATATTCACCTTTCCTTATCGACGCCATCCCCCAGCCCCTCACACACAAAAAAAAAGAAAAAAAAAATCCTACAAGAGGATTATAATCTCAATTTGGTTTATTGCAAAAAGAACCTGCATGTTTCTTTTTCTTTCTTGGAAATATTTACTCGATTTTCTTTGAGACCTTTAACGTTCAAGCGTTAGTTCCCCGTAGATCTAAGTCCTGATTCTAGGCACTGTTTTTTTTTTTTTTTTTTTTTTTTTTTTTTTTTTTTTTTTTTTTTTTTTTTTTTTTTTTTTAATCAGGATCAGAATAAACTTTTATATCAGCGAGGTCACCGTCTTATCAAGAGTCATTGTTAGCGTTTAAAGGTTTAAAGGCCGATCATGAATGGCAGAGGCAGGGGACAGTGACATTGCCCTATCAAATAGGACAATGCCCTAGAGACTAACCATATATACATATGATCCGCGTCCAAGCCCCCTCTCCACCCAAGCTAGGACCAAGGAGGGCCAGGCAATGGCTGCTGTTGACTCAGCAGATAGACCTCCATCCTCAGGTCATAAGGATGGTGAAGTTGCCGCGACCAAAGAAACTAACTGCAGCGGTACTCGAACCCTAGTCTGGCGTTCACCAGTCAGAGACTTTATCATATCGGCCACCACAACCCCATGCTTTTGCCATTGCCTGGCCCTCCTTGGTCCTACCTTGGGTGGGGAAGGGGCTTGGGTGCTGATCATAATTGTATATGGTCAGTCTCTAGATCATTGTCCTGCTTGATAGGGCAGTGTCACTGTCCCTTACTTCTGCCATTCATGAGCGGCCTTTAAAACCTCGGGTAGGGGAGAGAAGGAGTAGTCATACCCTGGTGAGAGATAGGTGCTTGTGCGTGTATATCTATGTAAATATTTAACCGCCATTTTTTGACGGGTCGCGTACCAAGTAGGTCTGTATAATATAGCTTCAGATGAAAAAAAATTACGATGGAAAAAAATTTAGGACTCAGAAAAAAATTTAGGACTCAGAAAAAATTTAGAACTCAGAAAAAAAATTTAGGACTTACAAACGCGTAAAATGGAGATGGGAATGAAATGAAAGCAGTCCTTCCATGGACTCTATAACCTCCTCCGGAGAATTTGAAGCCCTGCTAATCTGACGTCACAATCGATGAGCAGGCACAAGATGCCATTGGGGCATCGACAGACTTATTCACTCAAATATTCTTTTTAAAAAAAGCAGATCACACTTTGCCGAGGAATCAATGCTGAATGCAGTAATAAAATATATTATTTAAGGAACTCCTTGACGCGAAATCAAAAATTTATTAGCGCAATGAAGGCTGAAGGGGGGGGGGTTACACAATGCCAGCAGAAAAACAGCGACTCTCCGTGAATAATAAAAGAATCAAACGGCACTGCTGCAACACTCTTGCTCAAATGTAGTAAACTGAAATCCCTGTATACTAGTGTATGCAACCCGTCAAAAATGACGGCTAAATATTTAAATACTGTTAAAAATTTGCCGTAAAGATTCGGTAAAAATTCTGGAATAAATGTTGCCAAGCATTTACCGTTTCAAAAACGGATATATTGACGTCAAGGAGTGATATTATGGTCAGCAACCCGTAAAAGATAATAACAAAGTAGGGTAGAAATTACGGTCGCCTATATTTTATTGAAATACGACTAAAAAATTATTTTTACGTAGAATTTCTGATTAAAATTACGGTTTTCAACAGTGTACATACAAACATGTTTCTGCTATCATGTTAACTGGTGTGTTTCTATGTAAGGATGTGAAAAAACAAACATGGTGAGATGGATCAATTTGAGATGGATCAATTACAACCAACATATATTTTCGATGTATAAACTTCCATACTTCTCATTTATCATATCAGATTCGGAAAATGCCCTTCTGTCATTTGGCGAATCATAGATTCACATTACATCTGAAGCTGTATTATACACTATTGTATGTGGCCTGTCTACAATGATGTCTAAATATTTTGATAGATATACACGCGCGCCACCTCTCGTCAGGGTATGACTACTACTACTCCCCTGCCTGAGTGACGGAGAGAGATAAGCGTGACTGGAAAAATATATATATATCTACATATTCTTATGTACAGTCAGACACTTGCTCTTCATCTGAAGCTATATTATTCAGACCTACTTGGTACGCGACCCGTCAAAAATGGCGGTTAAATATTTACATAGATATACACGCACACGCACCCACCTCTCACCAGGGTATGACTATTCTCTCCCCCCTACCCGATGTTTTAAAGGCCGCTCATGAATGGCAGAAGTAAGAGACAGTGACACTGCCCTATCAAGCATGACAATGCCCTTGGGACTGACCATATATACATATGATCAGCACCCAAGCCCCTTCTCCAACCTAGCTAGGACCAAGGAAGGCCAGGTAATGACTGCTGATAACTAAGCTGGCAGACCTATAGGCTCCCCCCCCCAAACCCCCCATCCTTAGTTCACAAAGATGGTGAGGTTGCAACGACCAAAGCAACTAATCGGCGGTCACCGGTCAGGGACGTTACCACACGGGGAGATGAGGGTGACAGGAAAATATATACAGTATATATTTATATATTCATATATAGAGACAGACTTGTTCTTTATTATATAGGGGAGATTTTTTTATTTCCCTAGATGTTTCTTTAGCTTCCCATGAGGATAAATCTGATCAACTGATTTTAGGTTTTCTGACATCAAATAACCCTTACTGACCAGTTTGCTTGTTTTTTTTTTTTTTTTTTTTTTTTTTTTTATATAAGCGAAAACCTTTGAATAACAAAGATTAATAAAACCAATATATAATCAGGAATCTTAAATCCAGGAGATCCAAACTATTTAATAAGCAGCCCTAAGGTTTAAAAAAATTTGCAGATATTCAAGAATAAAATTAAGGACGTATATTAAAAATGTATATGACCTAGATGCCGGTAACTCCATAAAATCACGAAAATGCATAAGACACTGTGTGATTGCATAAAATACTGTTATGGCATGAAATACTTTAGAATTGCACAAAATACTGCAAAACTGCATGACTAGAACGAAGAAACCTACCAGAAACGAAAAGCAACTGTAATATAAAGGTGGTCATCTGGTGGAACAAGTAGGAGCTGATTGGAGGACCTACTATAATAAGCAATCCACCAATAGCAATCATGGAAGATAAAATGATACCAATAGAGACTATGAAAGACAGAAAGATAACAATATTTCTGTTCCATCACATAGACATGTACTAAAATCCAACTGTACCGATAACTCCGTAAATCCACAAAGACGGAGACAGTGTGTAAACGCGCAGAAGAGAGAAACGGGGCTAATATAATTCATTGCAGACGAAGAATTGATTTTTTTTGTCTTTTCTTTATCTTGGTCCGTGACCAACGAGACCTCGAACAGAGAGAGAGAGAGAGAGAGAGAGAGAGAGAGAGAGAGAGAGAGAGAGAGAGAGAGAGAGAGAGAGAGAGAGATTGCACAGCAATGCCGCAACAAAACTCAAAATATGAATTTATCATATCTTTTTAAACAATTACTTTTTATAACCATGGCATGTGCTTTTAGTATTGATTGAACAATTGAGAGAGAGAGAGAGAGAGAGAGAGAGAGAGAGAGAGAGAGAGAGAGAGAGAGAGAGAGAGAGAGAGAGAGGAAAAAAAAAGACCAACAAAGACCGTAGGTAATAAGTTGGCGCTGGGCAAACAATCCCCTTCGATCGTTAACATTGGCCAAACAGTTCGGCGCGTACGTAATGACGATCAGGTGATGTATATTGTTTGTGTTACGACACTATTACGCAAGAAGAAGGAAAAGGTGCGACGCGAGAACGACATGGATACGACATGGATGAATACTTCGGAAGGCCATTCGTTTCCGTGTCGCCTTCTGAGTATTGACAACAAACAATGGAGCGGAGACTCATGATATCATAGACCTTTTTTTTACTATTTTTTCTTCAATTTCGTTGCTATTGTGTATTTCAGAACGTACTGTATATTAGAAAAGTCTGTGAGGAAAGATTTGCATTAGATAAGTAAAAAAAAATAATGGGATTTATGTGGAGATATTTATATTAGGTTGGGTACAAAAGTTGATGGGATTTCTGTGGAAAAAATCTCATTACGTTTATGTAAAAAAATAAATGGGATTTCAAAAGAAAATTTCGTATTAGGTTGGGTACAAAAATTAATGCGATGTCTGTGGAAAAAATCGCATTACGTTTAGGTATAAAAAAAATAAATGGGATTTCAAAAGAAAATTTCCTATTAGGTTGGGTACAAAAATTAATGGGATTTCTGTGGAAAAAATCGCATTACGTTTATGTAAAAAAATAAATGGGATTTCAAAAGAAAAATTCGTATTAGGTTGGGTTCAAAAATTAATGGGATTTCTGTAGAAAGATTCGCGTTACGGTAAGGTGAAAAAATTAATGGGATTTCAAAAGAAAAATTCGTTTTTAGGTTGGGGTTCAAAAATTAATGGGATTTCTGTGGAAAGATTCGCGTTACGGTAAGGTGAAAAATATTAATGGGATTTCAAAAGAAAAATTCGTATTAGATTGGGTTAAAAAATTAATGGGATTTCTGTGGGAAAAAATCGCATTACGTTTATGTAAAAAAATAAATGGGATTTCAAAAGAAAAATTCGTATTAGGTTGGGTTCAAAATTAATGGGATTTCTGTAGAAAGATTCGTGTTATGGGATTCAAAAAAAAAAATTATTTTAGGTTGGGTACAAAAATTAATGGGATCTCAAAAGAAAAATTCGTTTTAGGTTGGGTACAAAAATTAATGGGATTTCAGAGGAAGAATTTCTATTAGGTTAGGTACACAAACTAATGGGACTTCTGAGAAAAAAAATTTCAATAGCCTTACGTAAAAAAAAAAATGGAATTTCTGAAGGAAAGTTCGCATTAGGTTAGGGAAGAAAATAATGGGAAAAGTCGATTATGAATTAAATATGACCCTTCTCTGAAAATAACCTTCTAATGTTTTGCATCATTTTTTTTTCAAACGCAAGACGGGAAAATAACATTTGTACTAAGAACCAAAAAGTCACCTACATCTTAAATACAATTTTCTTATGAAAATTGCCGACTTAAAATAGTTTGCTGTATAGTATTGGATTGGAGAAAAAATATGGAAAAAAATAATATTATTCCATTAGATATTTGAAAAATACCAGTACATTAAATATTAGATATGAAACTATAAGAAAGATTACTCGAGTGCCATATGTGGATGAGATCATGGCGAGGGGTAGATGGAGAGGGTTTGAGCATGCTTTTCGCACTCACCATGAGAGATTAGTTCACCAAACGTTTAGCACTAAAAGAGTTGGAAGACCCAGGCATAAATGGCTGAGGTCTAAGAAGCGTGAAGTGGGATATGATGAGTGGAGAAGTATTGAATTAACAAAGTCATCCAACCGACAGAAAATATCACAGAATAACAATTTCAATAAGGTTGCATTACAATTTGAACAATAAAAAAAAAATAATAATAATTTTAATAATTATCATTTTAATAATTTTAAAAATGATCATTTTTGCATTACATTTCCTAAACCATCTGGCATTCATGCCAATATTCAGGTAAGAATACTTAACTACCAATTAATATAATTAGCTTTACAGAGTTATTACTGAAAAAAAGTGATAATCGGGATATTTGTACAGAGAAGCTGATTATGTAGAGTATATCTTCAATTAATATGCATAAAAAATACTATTGAAATATACCTAAATGAGAAAGATAATGTCAATAGCAAATTATAGAAGCTACAAATGATCTATATTAGAGGAGGTTATAACTGCGAGCAATATCTTCCGAAAATTACTTCAAGTTGAATAATAAATACTTCTATATATATAAATCACGCGTATAATTACACACACACACACACACACACATATATATATATATATATATATATATATCTAGAGAGAGAGAGAGAGAGAGAGAGAGAGAGAGAGAGAGAGAGAGAGAGAGAGAGAGAGAGAGAGAGAGAGAGAGAAATTTACTTATTCAGAGAAAAATATTTCCATGCTTTATATCTTTATATTTGACATAAATTTACATCTGTCAAATCAAGCAAATAATAATAACACAACAAACATCAACAACAACAACAACAACAACAACATCAACAACAACAACAACAACAAAAGACAATAGGACAATATCAATATAAACCACAAAAATAACATTTATTCTCTCAATCCCTCAGAAAATAAAACGAAGCATTTTCAAGGAAACAAAGAACAATAAATAAAACACAAGAAATAATAAAAGAAAATAGATGAAGAAGTAAAATACATATCGGTGCAGCCATTGTTAATAAATCTTTTGTTCTTGAAGAATTCAGAGTTGGTATTCATTGCGAGAAATGTCCTAAAGTAAATAGCGTAACATCACAGAAGGTAAATAAACGTCGCATAAAGGGAATTTCTTCCAGAAAAGGGGGGGGAGGGGTAATGCAACGGGTGATACAGCAATCGTGGGATACAAAAAAAAAAAAAATGATAGTCGCGTTTTGTAATATGACTTGCATACACTCGGACACAGTATTCTGACTTATTTCTCTTCCTATTGTTGTGGTTTTTTTCATTTTTTTTTCTTTTTGAAGACGTTATTAGTTTATATATGAGAAAGATCTATTCTAATGTTGTTACTGTTCTTAAAATATTTTGATTGTTCATTACTTCACTTGCAATGTATTTATTTCCCGCTTCCTTTCCTCTCTGGGCTTTTTTTCCCTACTGGATTTATAGTATCCAGCTTTTCCAACTACAGTTGTAGCTCATCTAATAATAATAATAATAATAATAATAATAATAATAATAATAATAATAATAATAATATAATAATAATAACCTTCTGGTGGCTATCATGTGGACCTGTTAATGTCGTTCTATTACTTGATATAAGTTTTCAAATAACATTATAAAGCAGGTTATTAATTGGTGAATTGTATCAACACAGATGCTGTTGTTTATTATTTATTTCACTATTTCACAAAGGCCTAGGATAAAATATCAGGAGTGCTGAAGTTAATGAAAATAATATGCTTAACTATTCTTATTTGGAAACTCATTAAGCCTATTCCACAGGTCAAAATTTAGCCAATACTAAGGTTATTAATCCACAGGTCAACTTTGCCCAAAAGTAATGATTTAGCTGAGAGAGAGAGAGAGAGAGAGAGAGAGAGAGAGAGAGAGAGGAGAGAGAGAGAGAGAGAGAGAGAGAGAAATATCACAGGTATAGGACAAAGTAAGAGAGAGAGAGAGAGAGAGAGAGAGAGAGAGAGAGAGAGAGAGAGAGAGAGAGAGAGAGAGAGAGAGATACCAAAGGTATAGGACAAGGTAAAGACTTCCTTACACCCCACCCAACCCCCAACCCCGTTCCCACCTCACCAGCCCCCCCCCCCCCCCCGCCCCCTCGCGTGTATAGGGGTGT
>NC_090737.1:37316214-37318714 GCF_036898095.1 Palaemon carinicauda | reverse complement strand
TATATATATATATATATATATATACATATATATATGTATACATATATATATATATATATATATATATATATATATATATATATATATATATATATATATATATATATATATACATTTCTTATTATGGATTTCGAAAAATTAACTAATCGTCATGGAAAGCTAAACTAATTGTGTTTAATCTTTGATGAGAAATTATTTAAAAGTCCGGTTATGCGTAAAACGCACTGGGATTATACCTTAGCTAATAATAATAATAATAATAATAATAATAATAATAATAATAATAATAATAATAATAATAATAATAATAATAATAATAATAATAACAATAATTTGCAGTAATGGAACGAAATTAGGCACTACATTCTCATGGAAATATATCGGAAATTAATTGAACTAAACAAAACATCTTTGACATAAAAATTCAGAAATGGGACATAGCCTCTGTTCTGGAACAAAACGCATCATCATCATCTCCTCCTACGCCCATTAACGCAAAGGGCAGCGGTTAGATTTCGCCAGTCGTCTCTATCTTGAGCTTTTAATTCATCACCTCCTACTTTGCGCTTCATAGTCTTCAGATATGTAGGCCTAGGTCTTCCAACTCTTCTAGTTCCTTGTGGAGCATAGCTGAACGTTTGGTGAACTAATCTCTTAGGGAGTGCGAAGAGCATTCCCAAACCATCTCCATCTACCCTTAATCATGATCTCAACCACATATGGCACTCGAGTAATTTCTCTTATAGTTTCATTTCTAATCTTGTCTGCCATTCAACTCCCAATGATTTCTACTAAACACTTTTATCAAATGTAAGTCCCCAAGAAATCAGACCAATCAGCACACACACACACACACACACACACACACACACACACACACATATATATATATATATATATATATATATATATATATATATATATATATATATATGCCCATTTTTTATTATTATTATTATTTGCCAAGCCACAACCATAGTTGGAAAAGTAGGATGCTATAAGCCCAAGGGCCCCAACAGGGAAAATAGCTCAGTGAGGACAGGAAATACGGATAGAAACTAAACGATAAGTTTAAGAACAATAACCACATTAAAATAAATCTTCCATATATAAACTATAAATATTGCAAAATAACAAGAGGAAGAAAAACAAGAAAGAATAGTGTGCCTGAGTGTACGCTCAAGTCATGAGAAATATATCACAAACCATGTCTCAGATACAAAGGTTTTTATCGAAATCAATTGATAACACTTGATAAACTCAATTGCCAATGCAATATATTGCAGATATATACACACCGAGAAGAAAATTTTTTAGTATTATTATCTTATTGGAGCGAATCGACCAGACAATAAGTACAAGTTACTCATATTTCTAATTTAAATAACACAATAATTACGTTATTAAGATTCATCTCAGGTAATACATGCAATTTACGACAGACATGTAACGCAATACATGATGTAATCTGCAATGGGAATGAACAATAGAATTTTATCAATATAAATTTCATTATTTATCTTTTTCATCCTCAATTTTAGGGATACACAATATATTATTATTATTATTATTATTATTATTATTATTATTATTATTATTATTATTATTATTAGCTAAGCTACAACCCTAGTTGGAAAATTAAGATGCTATAATTCCAAGGGCTCCAACAGGGAAAAAATTGCCCAGTGAGGAAAGAAAACAAGAAAATAAACGAACTACAAGAGAAGTAATGAACAATTAATAAAAAATATTTTAAGCACGGTAACAACCTTAAATTAGAAATTTTCGAAATGTCCGCAATTTTCAAAATACTTCATAAAAAAGGGGGTGAAAAGTCATGGTTCCGTTTAATAACAAACGGACGGATGGCGGCATTGCATAATGCATAAATGCAACGATACGACTTTCGCAATAATTGGTTTTGCAACATATCGGGTGGCAAAGCATTTGGACCTGATAGAATTATAACAGGAGGAGCGATCTATTACCGCCAATATTTCCGTAATAATGAGAGAACATTTGCTTGAAATTATGCAACCCGTGCTGCCACCTACCTCATCTGGCTGCAATCTATAATGACAGCGTAAATTGTATAAATATGCGACTCGCCCTGTTCTCATTTAACGCTACAATCTTACTTCGTTATACGTGACGTAATGATATTACTGGCCCATCACAATTATCACACGACACGTTCGCTAATTACAAACACGAAACATCGAGGCTATAATTCGTTCTTCCCTTCGCACGCAGTTTCTCATTATTGCTCAAAGAATAAGAAAAAAAAATTAACAAACCTATAAGCACGCATACTGATGAGAAAGGGCATAGTCAAGTTAAATTATTTATAGATGTAATCATGAATTGCTCGATACGTCTGCCAAAATCAGGTTTCTTAAAGAACAACTTCCGATCTTCAATAATCCTTTCTTACCAGTCATATCTTTTAATAATATAAGTCTCTTAAACCCATATATTAACTGATAGTTCTGTTACGGTC
>NC_090737.1:37301214-37306214 GCF_036898095.1 Palaemon carinicauda | reverse complement strand
TTTTAATGATGATAATTTATTAATTTTAATAATAATGATAATTCTAATATTTTTAAGTGTAACGCTAAATGTAACAATACAATAATCTAATTATATTAAAGAAGCCAAAATTTAATCATTTTGGTTTCGACTCCGTCTCACAAAAAATTATGAAGACTTGGAAAAAAGGAATTGAAACATTCAGCAAAGGAAAACCGAGTAATAAACAATAAATTAATTACATTTCAAAGAGAAAAAAATATCAATTAACTTCGTCTCACAAGAAAAAAAAATTATAAAATTTTTGAAAAGAAAGGAAAATAAACAGACGAGACATTTTAACTTGATCCCTAAATTTAAAAATACAAAAGCCAATTATACTCCAAAGGAATAAAATTATCAATCGACTCAATCTTACGAAAAACGGTTGATAAAAGCTTAGAGAAAGGTAAGCATTTCGATAACTGTTTTCTAAATGTAACAATACGTTCAGTAAAAGAAAACAGTATAACAAATAATAAACTAATTATATTACAAAGAAAACAGTATAATAAACAATAAACTAATTATATTCCAAAGAAACAAAAACATTAATTGACTCCACCTCAGAAAAAAAAGATGATAAAACCTTAAAAAATGAAAATAAAAATAACACGATACATTTTAAGTGAAACGCAAAATGTTAAAACAAATAACAATGAAATAGTTACATCCCCCCAAAAACAGAAATATTAATCGACTCTGTCTCAGAAAAAAATATGATAAAACCTTTAAAAAAAATCCTAAAATACCTTCGAAGGTAAAACTGAACATGTGGCACCAGCGCAACCTGGAAGATGCTCCGTCCGGCAATTTGGTGGAGAGCCTCGGTAAGACAACATGCTTAAGGACGGTCTGTATGGCGGTCCCGTGCGTGGTCGGAGACGACATGGCCCTTCTTGGGGGCCCGCTAATGTTGCCTCTCCTGGGGGAGGCAAGAGAAGGACAAAAAGGAATTGGGGAACAGACGTAAAGACTGAGAAAGAAGGGGGAAGGAATGCGGGTCTTGTAATGATGGGGAGTGTGGGGTGTGGATGATTGGGGTTGGGGGAGAAGTAATGTCTTGCGGTGGGAGGATGGTTAATTACTTATTTTGGTTTACATTTAATTAATTGGTAAAATGGACTTGTATGCAAAGCGGCACATGCTAAAATAAATGTGTAAGCATTTATGTTTTGATCTACAATGAGTTATCATAATAAAGTTTCTTATACCTGTGAATTACACCCAAATAAAAGACAAACATACACATACAAACACACACACACACATATATATATATACACACACACACACACACACATATATATATATATATATATATATATATATATATATATATATATATATATATATATATATATATATATAGGTATATATATATATGTATATATATATACATATATATATATATATATATATATATATATATATATGATAAATTTTTGCACATTTAAACGTGTTAATATATATGGCTTACTTGAAATATATATATATATATATATATATATATATATATATATATATATATATATATATATATACACATATATATATATGTGTGTGTATACATATACATACATACAAACATACATATACCCTATATGAAGAATGGCGTGCATTCCATAATTCTAAATTAAAACACCCAGCCCACGTTTTCGAGATTCCCAATTCGACTTCTACCTGTCACCTACCAGTGGCTACTGTACTAGTGTCTAGTGTGACCTGGGGAAGTCTCTAGGGACTCGCAGCCGCATCCCTAGAGACTTCCTGAGAATCTTTTCCCTTCCAAAAGTTGAAAAAGGCAATGGGAATAAAATCAAGTATATTGTATGGTGAAAATCCGCATTCACCGATCAAGATAAACCATTCATAACAAGATTAAGCTGATAGCAAGAAAATTTCAATGTAAATATTAGATTTAGAAAACTTGTATAGAAAAAGTATATTAATTACATGAAAAATTGATTAAAAATGTAATGGGCAGTTTCTAAATATCTATGTGTGAGGTTCTTAAATAGACATTTTAATAAAGATGAATACAAAATGAAAGACGAGTTAAAAGGTTAATAAACTGCTTTAAAAGTAACAAAATGAAAATCTGGAATGTCCTACAAATCCGATTATTTTCAGCAGAAATAACAAAAAAATTACACCATTTAACGAATAAAACGGCTAAGTTAGAGATACCCCACAAATCAGAGAAATCATAAGTCACCAAAATGTCAAATATGAACAAAACAAAAAGGTAGAATGTCCTTCAAAGTCGATAATTTTTATCAAAAAGAGTAACAAAATGTCATATTTTGACGAATGAAACGATCTAGTTAGATATACCTACAATTATATTATTATTACTATTATTATTATTATTATTATTATTATTATTATTATTATTATTATTATTACTACTTGCTAAGTTACAACCCTAGTTGGAAAAGCAAGATGCTATAAGCCCAAGGACTCCAACAGGGAAAATAGCCCAGTGAGGAATGGAAATAGGGAAATAAATAAACTAAGAGAAGTAATTAACAATTAAATAAAATATTTCAGGAACAGTAACAGCATTAAAATAAATTTTTCATATATAAACTATCAAAACCTCAAAAAACAAGAGAAGGAGAAATAACCTAGAATAGTGTGCCCAGTGTACTCTCAAGCAAGAGAACTCTAACCCAAGACAGTGGAAGAGCATGGTACAGAGGCTATGGCACTGTCCAAGACTAGAGAATAATGTTTTGATTTTGGGGTGTCCTCTTAGAATAGCTGCTTACCATAGCTAAAGAGTCTTCTACCCTTACCAAGAGGAAAGTAGCCACTGACCAAATACAGTGCAGTAGTTAACGCCTTGAGCGGAGAAGAACTCTTTGGTAGTCTCTGTGCTGTCTGGTGTATAAGAACAGAAGAGAATATGTAAAGAATAGGCCAGACTATTCGGTGTATGTGTAGGCAAAAGGAAAATGAGCTGTAACCAGAGAGAGGGATCCAATGAAGTACTGTCTGGACGAGTCAAAGGACCCAATGACTCTCTAGCGGTAGTATCTCAACGTAAATCACCAAAAGAAATTAACAAAAAAGGACAAAAGACAGTATGATATTCCTACAAAGCCAAGGAGTTTTAGCAGAAAGAGCAACAAAAATGACATTTTCTAACGAATGAAACGACATATTTGGCGATACCCACAATCAAAGAGATCATAAATCACCAAAACAATGCAAAGAGAGCAAAACTGAAAGCTAGAATGTAGCCGATTTTATTCTATTTTTTTTATATTCTATTTTTTTTTTTTTTTGCAGAAAGAGCAACAAAATGACTTCTTGCTTTAACGAATGAAATGACAGAGTTGGAGATAATCAGAAATCATAAATCCCCAAAAAGTTAAGAAAGAACATAATAGATAGCTAGAGTGAAAAGAAATCACAAATCACCAACCAAAAAAAAAAAAAAAAGAAAGCTAGAATGCACAGTTAGACATACCCACAATCAAAGAAATCATAAATCACCAAAAGTTAAAAAAAGAAAAAAATAGACAGCTAGAGTGCATAGCCGGATATACCCCCAATGAAAGAGATCACAAATCACCAAAAAATAGAAAAAAAAATAATAATAAAAAAAAATAGAAAGCATAGTTGGATATACCCACAACCAAAGTAAAAAAAAAAATAGAAAGTTAGAATGTCGAAAGCGCCATGTTTTTTTTTGTTTTTTTTTTTTTTTTTTTTTAGCAGAAAGAGCAATCGTTCCAGAGCGTATTCAATTTGCAGTGGAGGCGTTAAATCCACCCAAAAGAAAAGACAAAGGAGACGAGAGAGCAGTAAAGTCTTTGACTCCGATCAGAGCCCCCCCCCCCCAAAAAAAAAAACGAAAAAAAAAGAAAAAGAAAAAAGTAATAATACCTCTTGGTTTTATGTGCTTACCAGAGAATTTTCAACACCTCTCTAACCCCAGAGGAAATGTTAATGAAAATTCCCTATCTTTTTTTTTAATTTCCCATAAATTCTTTTTAATAATACCCTATAAATTCTTTTCTATAATTACCCATAAAGTCTTTTTTTATAATATCCCCTAAATTACTTTTATAATTTCCCATATTTTTTTATAATTTCCCATAAATTATCTTTTATAATTACCCATAAATTCCTATTTATAATTCCCCATAAGTTCTTTTTTATAATTTTTCATAAATTCTCTTCCATAATTCCCCATAAATTCTTCTTTATAATTCTCTACAAGTTCTTTTTTATAAATCCCCATAAATTCTTTATCATAATTCCCCCATAAATTCTTTTTTACAATCCCCCCATAAATTCCCTTTTTCATAATTACGAGCAATAATCCGGAAGCCACTTTTAAAATGAACTCCAGCTCCAGCTTCCATACGCCTGATCTTCGTTTTAATCTGTGAGGAAATATTCCTAATAAACAAACTTCAAAAGTTCAAACTTGCATCAAATTATTTAAACCTTGAACAGGCTGACATAAGTATCTTTATAGTTTATATATGAAATATCTTTTTTGATGTTGTTACTGTTTTTAAAAGATTTTAATTGTTCATTATTTCTCATACTGTTTATTCATTTCCTTATTTCCTTTCCCCAATTGGCTATTTTTTCCCTGTTTGGAGCCCTTTGGTTTATAGCATCTTGCTTTTCCAACTAGGAGTGTATCTCAGCAAGTAGAAGTAGTAATAAAAATAATAATAATAATAATAATAATAATATAATGATAAAATAATAGCAAATAAATAAATAAATAAATAATAATAATAATAATATTAATAATAATAGTAATAAAAATTAATAATGATAATAATAATAATAATAATGATAATAATAATAATAATGATAATAATAAATAATAATAACATATAAATAATAATAATAATAATAATAATGAATAAATAATAATAATAATAATAATAATAATAATAATAATAATAATATTTAACAATAATCTTAATAATAAATGATAAATAATAATA
>NC_090737.1:37293714-37296214 GCF_036898095.1 Palaemon carinicauda | reverse complement strand
ATTTTTATAACGTATATAACGAAAATACATTTATGTAAATATAAGTATAATAGAAATATATATATATATATATATATATATATATATATATATATTATCATTATTATTATCATTATTACTATCATTATCATTATTATTATTATTATTATTATTATTATTATTATTATTATTAGTATTATTATTATTATTAACACAATTCACAAACGGTAAAAAAAGTGATAATGCGGTTCAAAAATACATTCAAAGCTAATCAAATCTTAACCAGTAACTATAACAGCTTAAACTACCATAGATAGATTAAAAAATATTTTTACCTTTTACTTAAAAACCATCAATACTAAAAAGAAAAAAAAAATTGTATAACAGTGCCTACTTACATCTGAAGATGCAAACACACCAAATCTACAAACACAGATCTACAAAAACCAACAAAAATACCCAGACCAAAATAAGTGGATAACTGGAGTTCTTTATGTACAGTCGCAGTAATTAAAGCATTCGTAATAAAGAACCTCGGGGCTATACTTAACTTGAACGAGAAAAGAGGAGGAGGACCAGCAGCAGACGATAAGGGCCACCTTGTCCTTTGGACTTCTGCAGAACACGAAATAATGACAGTCGTCCATCTAGAGAGAGAGAGAGAGAGAGAGAGAGAGAGAGAGAGATGGGGGGAGAGAGAGAGGGATTAGGGCTTGGTTCTAGAGATCCTTTAACCCTTGAGAAAATAAAATTCTAGTATTCAATCGTGTTTGTTCGTTCTTAGGCAAGATGGGGTTTGTTTAATAAAGTAATTCAATAAAAATGTTCTTTTCTGAATTGTATAGGTGTGTTTGTGTCAAAAAGAGAGAGAGAGAGAGAGAGAGAGAGAGAGAGAGAGGAGAGAGAGAGAGAGAGAGAGAGAGAGAGAAAATTTGTATGTAGAAGATATTGTAACTAAAAAATCCAAAATAGTCATATTTATCAGTGTTTGAGAGAGAGAGAGAGAGAGAGAGAGAGAGAGAGAGAGAGAGAGAGAGACTTAAATAAGACGTCGATAAGTAGACATGTAAACAAAATGCAAATCAACGTTGAAACGACACTTCAAAGAAAAAAAAGATGAGGAGCATCCTGGAATGAGATACCTCTAGTGGTAATGGTTAGGGAAGAAGATAGGTGGTTAGAAAGGAGCCAGGGGGGCGGGAGGGGAGTCTGAATGTGTGTTGGGGTGTGGTAAGGCAAGTGGTGTAGTGTGATGAGCGCGTAGTGGCTCCTGCTGGCACTACGGGAGGCTTCGGAGTGTCCCCAAGAGAGTCGGGTTAGCGCCCCCAGGACGCCTCCGGAGACCTCTAACACACGTGACCTGAAGCACACACTCACTCTCTCACCTTCTCCTCATCCTCCTTCTTCTTCTTCTTCTTCTCTCCTTCTCCTCCTGCTGCTGCAGTAGTAGTATAGAATGTCTTGTAACTCCTCCTTCAACCCGCTTCCCCTCCCCCTCCCCCCTCATCTCCTGTTATCTCCCCTCGGCCCCATCCGCTAATGCTTCGCCATCCACTTCTTCCCTTAACAACCAACGACCGGCGAGAGCACGCTCTTGGTCGCAGATCTTGGAGTTACATATTATTAGCGACCATCTCTCTCTCTCTCTCTCTCTCTCTCTCTCTCTCTCTCTCTCTCTCTCTCTCTCTCTCTCTCTCTCTCTCTCTCTCTCTGTAAACAAGCAAAAAGATCCTTTACCCTCTCGCATAACACATACACATAGACAGTCTATGACTCATATTTTTTTAGCAAAAGGATTTTATATACAAAGTTCTCTCTCTCTCTCTCTCTCTCTCTCTCTCTCTCTCCTCTCTCTCTCTCTCTCTCTCTCTCTCTCTCTCTCATGATACCCGAGCTGTTGCAACAGCAACAGCATCAGCATCAACTGACAAGTGTTGCAAATGCATTTCCGATCGCCATTGATTATTACCCTCAAGAGAATTCCTTTCTGTCTTCTCCCTTCTTGTATTCTAAAAACATTTCGACATCTCGTTTTTCTCCCTCTTCGCCCCCTCTCTCTCCTACCTTTTTAAAATGGGCAAGCATTTGCAGATCTTGGTGATTGATTACCCTTTTTAATTTGGGAGGGAGGGAGAGACAGGGAGAGAGAGGACCGTAGCTAGCCATTATCCATTCTTTCTAATAACACAGCATCAGCTTCCATTAAGTCAGTTTGTAAAATGCCACGAATATCGAGATGAATTTATTACTGGTCTGGAGATGTCATGATGCTTGGGAAAAATACTTATTAATGCTATTAAAGATTCTTTTTACGAATAAGATGCATTCGCAGCACGTAATAAGAACGCGCATGGTTCTCAGTCATAGAAAGAAGTGAATTCTCAATAGTATCAGAGAGAGAGAGAGAGAGAGAGAGAGAGAGAGAGAGAGAGAGAGAGAGAGAGAGAGAGAGAGAAGGGGGGGGGGGAGTGTGGGGTGGGGATCTGGTAGGTCATGAAATCATCTTAAATTTACAATGCCT
>NC_090737.1:37273745-37293214 GCF_036898095.1 Palaemon carinicauda | reverse complement strand
TTACCACTTTCAATCCCTTCTTTTCCTAATAAGTTATCACTATAAAGTGTATTTTCCCCATTTCAATCCCTCATTTTTTAAATGATTTATCACTATAAAGTACATTTTTTACTATTAAGTGTATTTTTCACTATGAAATGTATTTTCCCACTTTCTCTTTACCAAATGAATTATCACTATGAAGTGTATTTTTCACTATAATGTGTATTTCCCACTTTCAATCCCTTCTTTACTAAATGAGTTATCACTATAAAGTGTATTTTCCCATTTTCAATCCCTTCTTTACCAAATGAGTTATGAATATGAAATGTGTTTTCCCACTTTTAAACTCTTCTTTTCCAATTAAGCTATCACTATAAAGTGTATTTTTCACTATAAAATGTATTTTCCCCCTCTCAATCCCTTCTTTACCAAATGAATTATCACTATAAAGTGTATTTTTCACTATAAAGTGCATTTCCCACTTTCAATCCCTTCTTTACCAAATGAATTATCACTATAAAGTGCATTTCCCACTTTCAATCCCTTCTTTACCAAGTGAGTTATCACTATAAAGTGTATTTTCCCATTTTCAAACTCTTCTCTTCCATATGAGCTATCACTATAAAGCGTATTTTTCACTATAAAATATATTTTCCATTTTCAATCCCTTCTTTTCCAAATGAGCTATCACTATAAAGTGTATTTTTCACTATGAAATATATTTTCCCACTTTCAATCCCTTCTTTTCCAATGAGTTATCACTATAAAAATGTATTTTCCCCGCTTTCAGTCCCTTCGTTTCCAACCCAGTTATCACCATGAAGTGTATTTTTCACTACAAAGTGTATTTTTCACTATAAACTGTATTTCCCCACTTTAAATTTCTCCTTTTCCAAACGAGTCTTCCCCATGACACGTATTTTTCCCACCTTTAATTTCTTCCCTTATTTAGACGGGTTATTAATATTACGTGTATTTTTCTATTGTTATTTTTTTTCAGCTGGAATCCCTTCTTTTCCAGATGGGGCATCACAGCATGGACGGACTAGAGATGATGGACCCCATCTCCTCGTCCTCCATGACCACCCTCACCCCCATGAGCGATGGTAGCTCCATGCACCAGCTCCATGGTGCCGTCTATACCCACAGCCCCATGAATACCATGATGCCCCACCATGGGCTCACCCATCCGCATATGCCACTCACGTAAGTATGATTCGGTTCTCAGTTCAATGGCTTTTTATGGTCACGGTATTTTTATATTGAATAGGTTGATGTAGTTCATATATGACAGATCTATTTCAATGTTGTTATTGATCTTAAGATATCTTTTTTTTATTCTTTACTTCTTATATACTTTATTTCCTTATTTCCTTTTCTCAGTGGGCTATTTTTTCCATGTTGGAGCTCTTGGGCTTATAGCATCCTGCTTTTCCAACTAGGGTTGCAGCTTGGCTAATAATAATAATAATAATAATAATAATAATAATAATAATAATAATAATAATAATAATAATAATAATATACAAGAAAGATAGTAATAACTGACATGATCAGAGATGAACTGGGGGAATTTGGAATATTTAAAAAAAAAAAAAAAAAATTTCATTATGATATGTAAGTTTAACAATTTACATACATGAACTTGTGTATGTCAAAGAATAGCAAATCAAATATTATGCAGACTGAGAAAAAAAAATATGCCTACATTTTTTTCCAGTGCCAAATAAAATAATATATATCCAAAAAAATAGTTCAATCCGGATCACTTTTGAAGACTTTTTCTACTATTAAGAAAATATTGTAAATTCGAGGTATGAGATGATTCTGACTAACTTAAATAAATAAAAATATTTTTTATTAATGCAAAGAAAAACAAAAATGTTTTCCAAAAGACGAAAAAATTTAATAGCCAATTTAAGAGCTTCAATCTCTTTCCGGAGTGGATTTTTCCTATCCAAAACATGCTGCTCAGTAATACCCACCGAATCAGTTATATTTCCTACACGAAAAAGATTAATAAAAAAAAAGAGACGGAAGGAAATCGTGTAGCAGTTATCTAGGGATTTTTGAGAAAGCTGCTTACGGACGCATTTGCTAATATGCTGTTACAGACCAATCGCCTACGTTTATTTTTCTATATTTTTTCAAGCAGTGTGTTTTCTCTAAGGCGTATTTTTTTTTCTGTAAGTCGTTAGACACTTGACGGGGTAAAATCTTTAACATTTTAAATGGTCAATTACTTGATGATATATAGCAATGGATCTTAAATTTTGATTAATTTTCTTTGTAAAACTCTTTCTCTCTCATTGTCTAAAACAAACTTCGGTCAATCTCTCTCTCTCTCTCTCTCTCTCTCTCTCTCTCTCTCTCTCTCTCTCTCTCTCTCTCTCTCAAGGTGCATTACAGTTGTCTCTTATGAAATGAGAGTAATCTCTCTCTCTCTCTCTCTCTCTCTCTCTCTCTCTCTCTCTCTCTCTCTCTCTCTCTCTCAAGGTGCATTACAGTTGTCTCTTATGAAATGAGAGTAATCTCTCTCTCTCTCTCTCTCTCTCTCTCTCTCTCTCTCTCTCTCCTCTCTCTCTCTCTCTCTCTCTCTCTCTCAAGATGCATTACAGTTCTGTTTCTATTATGAAATAAATGAAAGTATATTCTTCAGATGTTCACCGAAGAAAAAAGGAATAAAACATGAAAGCACATATTCGAGAACATCCATATATTACATATTTATTCAAAAAGACCCAGTGAAAATGAAGTATATAAAACTCAAAATAGCCAAAAGTGTTGAGAAAAAGTCGAGTACAAGCCATACATTACAAATTTACTCAAAAAGACCAAATGAAAATAAAGTATATAAAATTCAAAATAGGCAAAAGTGTTGAGAAAAAGTCGAGTACATCCTTATATTACATATTCATTAAAAAAAACAATGAAAATAAAGTATATAAAACTCAAAATAGCCAAAAGTGTTGAGAAAAAAACCACAGCACAACAGGCAAAGATCAAATCATAATACAAAAATGGCCCTTTCAACGCCAGAACCGCTATTTGCCCTTGCATCCGACCAAAGACGGCAAAGAAGAATATGTTTTGTTTACATCCACGCGACTAAAAGTCCAGACGGAAATCCTCTGAAGTTGAATAATGTAAATATCGATTCGACTTAAATAATAAAAACTTTTTAAGCAACAATTGTATTTTTTCAAGCGATCGATCACAAAAGTTTTATTTATTATCTTTTTTGTTACGGTTTTTCTAATATATGTTGAGACAAAAGAAAAGATAGCAGACGACTGAAACAGTAATCTTAGAACCAAGCACTAGAATATGTCGTATACTTTAACTGATAATAATTATGATTAAGGAATAGAGAAGAATGAAGATGATAATTCTAGTAACAACAAGAGTTTGGATTAGACATCTGTTTGTTGAAAACGAAATTGAAATGTTAATTCCAATTTTGAATTCCTCTAAAATCTCAAATCAAAAAAGGGAAACTTGATGATTCAAATGTGAAGATCTTTACATATAACATAATGAGAGAGAGAGAGAGAGAGAGAGAGAGAGAGAGAGAGAGAGAGAGAGAGAGAGAGAGAGAGAGAGAGAGAGAATTTCATCCTAACCTACTATTAGATGGTTCGAATCCAATCCCAGGGAGTATTTTTCATTTGAGATTAATATTCTGAATGACAGAATTTTCCAAAAACTGTGAGGATTTGGAAAGTTATGATCTTATCGTTGATAAATGTATATTATAAAAAAGTGATTGGCGAATATATAATCTCTCTGTCTGTCTCTCTCTCTCTCTCTCTCTCTCTCTCTCTCTCTCTCTCTCTCTCTCTCTCTCTCTCTCTCTGTATGTATATATATATATATATATATATATATATATATATATATATATATATATATATATATATATATATATATAATTTTCAGGCATTTCTTACTTTTCAATAAAATAGGAGTAAAATTAAAAACTCGAAATATAAAAAAAAAAAAAAGAAAAAAAAAAAACACGCCACTCCTATTTACGTGACAATATCTTTGAATATTAAATGTACAATGACGTGATATTCTTCGAATGGCAAAAGTTGCGCATGAAATAAGGGTCATTAGAAAGCATTACTGTCATGAATCATACGGCAATGAGCGTTGCCCGACCACTGTAAGAAGTGAAGCATACCACTTAATCATGAGCATAATTGCAAGTAGTAAGTTGGCCAAGGCACTATCTACCCGTTGAGATACTACCGCTAGAGTTATGGGGTCTTTAGACTGGCCAGAAAGTACAACTTTGCATCCTTCTCTCTGGTTGCGTTTCATCTTCCCTTTGCCTACACACACATACACACACACACACACACACATACACACTAACACACACACCCCGAAAGTCTGGCCTATTCTTTACATATTCTCCTCTGTCCTTATACACCTGACAACACTAAGATTACCAAATAATTCTTCATCCAAGGGGTTATTGCTCTGTAATTGTTCAGAGGCCACTTTCCTCTTGGTTAGGGTAGAAGAGACTCTAGCTATGGTAAGCAGCTCGTCTAGGAGAAGGACACTCCGAAATCAAATCATTGTTCTCTAGTTTTGGGTAGTGCCATAACCTCTGTGCCATGGTCTTCCACTGTCTTGGTTTAGAGTTCTCTTTCTTGAGGGTACATTCAGGCACACTTCTATCTTATTTCACTTCCTCTTGATTTGTTAAAGGTTTTTATAGTTTATATAAGAGATAATGATTTTAATGTTGTTACTCTTCTTAAAATATTTCATTTTTCCTTGTTTCCAATCCTCACTGGTCTATTTTCCCTGTTGGAGTCCCTAGTCTTATAGCATCCTGCTTTTCCAAGTAGGGTTGTAGCTCAGCAAGTAATAATAATAATAATAATAATAATAATAATAATAATAATAATAATAATAATAATAATAATAATAATAATAATAATTCGTTCTAAGCATCGGAATTACTTTGCAGGGGTTCTTTGTGATCTTTAGAATATGTTCTTATGACATTACCAAGAGCATATAAGCAATTGTAAATTATTTAAAACATGCTCTCGTGGCGTTGTCAAGAGCATATAAACAAATTTTTTTAAACATATTCTTATGACACTGTCATGAGCTTGTAAGCAAACTTATCAAAACATGCTCTTATGGCATTGCCAAGACCATATAAGTAAACATTTAAAACATACTCTTATGATATTACCAAAAGCATAATAATCAAACGTATTTAAAATAACCTCTTATGACATTCCCAAGAGCATATAAACAAATGTATTTAAAATAAACTCTTATGACATTGCCCAAAACATAATAATCAAACATATTTAAAATAAACTCTTAAGACATTGCCAAAAACAAAATAAACGTATTTAAAATAAACTCTTATGACATTGCCAAGAGAATATAAGCAAATGTATTTAAAATAAGCTCTTATGGCAATGATAAGAGCATATGAGCAAACGTATGCAAAGCCTAAAATGCAATGTCATATTTAACAGATAAAATAGTAAACAAATTGGGAATTTGGAACAGCCTAAAATTCTCTCTCTCTCTCTCTCTCTCTCTCTCTCTCTCTCTCTCTCTCTCTCTCTCTCTCTCTCTCTCTCTCTCTCTCTCTATCAGTTTTATATCCTTTCACGACATCAAGTTATTAAAAGGACTTCATACTTGATTAGCATATGAATGTGCATAAAGAAAAACATCTGCGTAAACAACATTTATCCCTTACTGCATATCAAGATTGGTTCACAACTGCATAGCTGAGTATTACTACTACTACTACAATATTACTATGATAGTTAGTAATAAAAGGATGAATTTGGTTGTGATCATTCTGTAGTTTATCTTTAAAATCAGCTCTTGTTAGCGGACTACTACTATTACTACTATTGATAATAATAATGGAATTAATAAGATAGTGATTATTTTGTAGGGTTCCTTTATGATCACATAACTGCTACTACTATTACTACTATTACTACTACTACTACTACTACTACTACTACTACTACTACTAATAATAATAATAATAATAATAATAATAATAATAATAAATTTGGCTGTGATTATTCAGTAATTTTCCTTTGGAATCATCTCTTGACCCCTGAGTCCTATCCTTACAGCAATCTTGACCCCTGAGTCTTATCCTTCCAGCCATCTTGATCCCTGAGTCTTATCCTTCCAGCCATCTTGATCCCTGAGTCCTATCCTTCCAGCTAATTTGACCCCTGAGTCCTACCCTTCAAGACATCTTGACCCCGGAGTCTTATCCTTTCAGCAATCTCGACCCCCGAGTGATATCCCTCCAGCCTCGACCCATGAGTCCTATCTTTCAGGCAATCTTGATCCCTGAGTCCTATACTTCCAGCCATCTTAAACCCTGAGTCCTATCCTTCTAGCCACCCCGATCCCTGAGTCCTATCCTTTCAGCCACCTCGAACTCTGAGTTCTATCCTTCCAGCCATCTTGACCCCTGAGTCCTATCCTTCCAGCCATCTTGATCTCCGAGTCCTATCCTTCCAGCCATCTTGACCCCTGAGTCCTATCCTTCCAGCCATCTTGACCCCCGAGTCATATCCTTCCAGCCATCTTGATCCCTGAGTCCTATTCTTCCAGCCATCTTGATCTCTGAGTCCTATCCTTCCAGCTATCTTGATCCCTGAGTCCTATCCTTCCAGCCATCTTGACCCCTGAGTCCTATCCTTCCAGCCATCTTGACCCCCGAGTCATATCCTTCCAGCCATCTTGATCCCTGAGTCCTATTCTTCCAGCCATCTTGATCTCTGAGTCCTATCCTTCCAGCTATCTTGATCCCTGAGTCCTATCCTTCCAGCTAACTTGACCCCTGAGTCCTATCTTTCCAGCCATCTTGACCCCTGAGTCCTATACTACCAGCCATCTTGACCCCCGAGTCCTATCCTTCCAGCCATCTTGACGCCCGAGTCCTATCCTTCCAGCCATCTTCACCCCCGAGTCCTATCCTTCCAGCCATCTTGACCCCAGAGTCCTATCCTTCCAGAAATTTCGAACCCGTATAACCCAACATGAAATCTCCTTTCTCCCCCCACAGGATGCATGACACAGACACGGACCCACGGGAACTGGAAGCCTTCGCCGAACGCTTCAAGCAACGACGCATCAAGCTAGGAGTGACGCAAGCGGACGTCGGAAAGGCGTTGGCAAACCTCAAGCTGCCCGGTGTCGGGGCACTGTCACAGTCCACCATCTGCAGGTGAGCTAGGACTTGAATGACTTGAATTGTCTACTGTGGGATGCGGAAGGCGTACCCAAAGCGGTATTCTTTAGCGGAAGTGTGTCGATTGGATTTTCGTTATTTGGTTTTTATTGTTAAATTGGAGGTGGTTAGCGAGAAGACATTTGCGATCTTCATTTTCCAAATTGTAAGATGATAAGCCATATATACAACAACAACAACAACAATAACAACAAATGCAGCCGTTTCTAGTCCACTGGGGGACAAAGGCCTCAGACATGTCCTTATTGACGTCTAGGGTGTGGCCATTTTTAATCATCACGCTCGCCAACTGCGGATTGGTGATGATGGGAGACTTTTGTCTTATCGCTCACAGCAAACCAACCTAGCATGGGTAGCAATGACCAGAACACCTTTGCTGACCATTACGATACACAAATATATATATATATATATATATATATATATATATATATATATATATATATATATATATATATATTCATTTATATTATACATAACTGTTTGGAGTTTTTTTAATTAACTACCAGCAATCATCGGTAAACTTAAAACACTTGCAATAACTATGTAACTAATATTGGAACACACTGCAGTTATCAAGCTGACTGACTAGTCGTGATTAGCAATAAAATCAATGAAAATACATTCCCATTTTAACTAGAACATTATTTGTGGTAATTGAATGACATTTTGAGACATTTACCCTTTTGCAAAAAATACACAATGTATCACAAATTTGTTACGGGAGCAAGAAAATACAATTTGCAAATTATTGGACCTGGTTGGCTGAATCATGTAAAACTAATAATTGCATAATATAAAATGCAAAAAATTTGACTCAAATTGCAGTATTCTGAATTGAGAAAAAAAAGGAATAATGCTCTTTCAGTGTTGTACAGAGAGAACATGCCTGGTTTTCCGTTTGCAAAATGTAAATTTTCAAGTTAATGAACTGCACTCGTTTAAAAATATAGCTGGCCGATTTATTGGAGATAAAGGAAAAAAATAATTTAGATAATGTTTCAGGAAAGCATTATAAAATTAACCGAATTATCTTTCGATAATTTACGATACAGAAAATATTTTGGAGGTAAGAAAATTTAGATTTCAAAATAAGAAAATGTAAATTTCAAGATAAAAAGTATTGATTTAAATTCTAAAGTTAGGAAAATGTTGATTTTCATATAAAAATATTGACTTCAAGATAAGAATATTATGATTTAATGAGGAAAATTTTGATTGAGATAAAAAAATAATATTAATTTCAACATATTGATAATAAGAAATAAGAACTACTTGACTGATTCGACTAACGCGAATAAAAATTGAAAAAAATCTTATGACGCCACTTCAAACCAAAGTATTAAAGTTTATCAAATTTTAAATATAAATCAACAGTTCTATCACGTGAACGAGAACTTAATTCCTCAAATTAACATAGGTTTATTAGATAATTTTTTTTTCAATAATTTTGCTAACTTTTGAATATTAATTTCCACTTTCTTTCCCTTTCCTCCAAACAGATTCGAATCCCTGACTCTATCCCACAACAACATGATCGCGCTAAAGCCAGTCCTGCAAGCCTGGCTGGAGGAAGCCGAAGCCCAGGCCAAGAACAAACGACGAGATCCGGACGCCCCCTCAGTCCTCCCTATGGGCGAGGTAGATGATGTGAGGATATGAGGCCGTGTCACTTCTCAGGATTAGGCCATATCCTTTAGAACATGTGATGAAGTCCTTTCGTTAACCTGGGATCACGGCACTCATTTTGTCAAGTGGAATTTTTTATTTTCTATCAAATCAATCTAGAAAAAAAAATAGTACAGCAGCTTTGGCTGTGCTATCTAACTCTTGTTAGATCATTCCTTAAAATATCTTGATAACAAACCTCATAAACTAGTCCCTAATTATCCAACATGGCCACATAAAAATAAAACAGCTAATCAATATTTACTTCTATTGTAAAAATCAATCTTAACAAAAATGACTTGCTTGAATTATTCATCAATGCGATAACTTGCCAATCGTAATTTTCCTAGTAAAAATCCCTGCTTTGAAATTTATTCATTCAACTTCAAAAAGATTCCGATGAATGCGAATCCTATTCAGGAATGAGTTTATGAGGTTTTGCACTCAAGCACCCTTGGCAGAACTGACAAAATGAGTGAAAGGTGAGGAAGGGTTCTTGAGGACCTTGAACTGCTATTTTGACCTTTAGGGAGCAATAAAATAGAGTTGCTTCTCCCTTGGCGACACATCTCTGAGCATATCTAAAGAACTAATGTTCAGTGATCGTTGTTGCAGCCACACCTCCTTGACCACTGGACGAACAACACTCTCACAACCTTCCCCTACCCCTCACCCTCCCCCAAAATACCCCTCCACTATCCTCGATGTCCCCTAGCCCCGTCACCACCTCACTACCATCTGCCCCTATCCACCAAGTTGAAAATAATAATAAATTAAAAAAAAAAAAAAAGTTTTATACCAGGCGATACATAAAGGTGTTCATTTTTCCCGCTTGTTAGAATGAGTAGCCCCTAATATCCTATTGATTTAGAGATCGAGTAAGAGCTCTAACAAAGGACCCACATGGTGTAAATCTGGCTACTTTGCCCATTTGGTCTCTCGACCGACCGACAGCTTTTTATATTATTCACGACCTCCACCGGTAGAGCAATTGTCAATCGAACTATTTGGGTATCGACTTGGTGGTATAATACACGCACCCGGTTATCCTAAGAGCACATTACACACATACACATACACATACACATACACACCCACCCACACTAATATCCCCGCCGTTACTTCACTTGTTATTTATTGGCTGCTGTGTCTCTAGATAAGATCAGGAGTACTTTGCCCCTGGGCAAATAGCGGTTCCCTTCACATGTAGATTAATGAACAACAGCATGAATGTGCAACTGCATGACTTAGAAGGGTATAGGTGTGAAACAGTTAGGCCTTAGATGTACTCACTCCCTCGTTGTTTCGAGATAATCCAACCCTCAGTCCCATACCTTTCTCAAAGATAGCAATTACATAATACAGGTTATTAAGGAACAGACCCACTGCAACCATTTAAATATTTGTTTAAGTGTATCCATTGTTTTTTTTTTACCCTGTAAGCTTCAGTTTTCATACATTGTAGCTTCAGTGTTCATATCCTGAAGCACCACAAAACTGTAACTTCAGTATTTTTACTTTGTAGCTTCTGTGTTCTTACTCTGAGGCTTCAGTGTTCTTACACTGCAGCTTCAGTGTTAATACCCTGAAGTATCAGAAAACTGTAGCTTCAGTATTCTTACACTTTAGCTTCAGTATTCATACCCTATAGCACCTCAAAACTGTAGCTTCAGTATATCTGACCCTGTAGCTTCAATATCATTACCCTGTAGCACCAAAATTTAAAAAACAATCAGAAAACCGTCTTTAATTCGTTGACCTCTCTTCCTCCCAGAAGCGCAAGAGGACGTCGATAGCAGCGCCAGAAAAACGTTCGCTAGAGGCGTACTTCGCCGTACAGCCCCGTCCGTCGGGCGAGAAGATCGCGGCCATCGCCGAGAAGCTCGACCTCAAGAAGAACGTGGTGCGCGTCTGGTTTTGCAACCAGCGACAGAAGCAGAAGAGGATGAAGTTCGCCGCCAGCCAAAAGCAGATGGGCGGCGGCAACGTGCACAGCTCCATGAGCTCCATGATGACCTCTCCTATGCCGCCCCACACGCCCGTTCCGTAGTGGATGGCCTCCCCTGGTGCCCGTTCGTCCTTAGACCTGCCCTCTCGCTCCGCCCACCACTTCCAACACCAGCAGCATCAGCAACAACAGCAACAGGGGAACCGCCCACCCTCCAATTCAGCCTCCAACGCTTGTCCGCCCACGCCTCGCCCACCATGGAGCGATCAAGGCGACGCGGGTGAGCGGTGGGTGACTCCTGGCCCTTCATGGGCGTATAGTTATGCTTATGCTGCAGCCCACGCCCACCAGGCCACACGCCAGCTAACACAGTGACAGCCCCTTTACATGGACGCCCATGAATTACAAACTGACGGGTGAAAGATAAGGGGGGATGAATTCACATGGCCTTTTTAGTACTTATAGTGATAACGTATAAGTGCGGGTGAATCAGGGTGTTTTAAAAGTGGAAAAATATAAAATCATATATATAAAGAAAAATTAATTAAAAGTGGTGGTGGTAATTTTTATATGCGGTAGCCTCGCGAGAGAGGGAGAGTTCAAGAATTGAGCTTTGTCTAAGGATAACTCCAAATGGTGTGGTGATATAACTGCAGACGTCTTCAAGATCAGAGGACCAGCACATCTGCGACCATCATGTTGTTCATCATACATTTGGAGGGACATCAGGGGTTCGGATGAATAATATGTAATAATATGAATAATAATGGATCAGTGACCCTAGTCAGAGTGACCCTTGTCATGAAAAGAATATATATATATATATATATATATATATATATATATATATATATATATATATATATATATATATATATACAGTATATTTAAGGTCACAATAAGGGATAAGTGTTTTCCAAACAGTGGCCTTGCACGACTTAGAAATATTGAATAGTAATACTTATGATAGAAAGAAAACGATATTGATAAATAAAATAAAAAAACATTTACCTCAGCATTTCAGATATAAATGTGACGATATCTAGACAGTCACAGTCTGTGACAATCCGGGTGAAATGTTCATATTAGACAGTGACATGATCTTAGCTCATGTCCTTTTGAAAAGAACAATGAGGAAATGAAGTTAGGAAATGAAGTTGCAGAGACACTCATGGGGAAACTGAATGCATGTCAGGACACTTTGTACAAAATTAGCTTAAGTCTCCTCCTTAAATTATTGTTCTTTCCAGTGATATTAAGCGAAACACTGTGTTTTGGTCGCGCCGGTCCCGTCAGGGGGGCCGACGCAACACGGGTGCGTCGTTGGTGGGTGTCGCTACCATAGTGCGCCATTGATAGATTTTTAACGAGAGCCTTGTTTAACCGTCAATTGCATAGTGATGAAAAAAAAAACAACGGCTAGATGTTTCCCATTGTCCTTTCGATTAGATCGACACGTGCAGTTTCTGAGGACAGGGAGAGGGAGCGTTTCTCCCCAACCCCCTATGCGGAAAAAAAGAAAATAAGACTTCAGAGCTTTGTTCTAATTTACCAAAGACATGTATATAGTAATATATTTACTTGTATCATACTATCGGAGTATAGTAAAAAATAAAAAAAAATAAACTTACTTTGCACTCGAGACGTGCATCAGAAGCTCAAGGATTTTGTGACCTAGTCGTAGGTAGTTAGTAGTTTTATTTTTTTTCTTTGTTTTTCCTCGCGTGTTTACCTATGCTGTCTGTTGTCAACAACAAGAGGAGTGAAGCCTCTGTCACGTTGCTAACTTCCTCAACCAAGAATTATCTCACCGAAAACATATCATTCAGGTAGAGTCTTTTAGAGATTATATATAGGTCGAGAGAGGTTGGAATTTCCGAGACTAGACATATTTTTTTAAAAAAAGCATAGTGTCATTTTTTTCCCCAAGAACGACTGACCTCCCAGTTCACAAACAAGAGGAGCCAATATCCATCCTGATTGGCCAATCTTACTGCATGACGATGCCGCTATTGGTAGCTTGACATTCTCCGTTCGCTGGCATTGGCCTCGTCAACACGAAATGCGATTATCAGTCCTGAAACTAGAGTCAAATTGTTCGTCTGTTCACGGATAAGCTTTAACTAAGCTTTTTACCTTTGATGAAAAAAGGCTAATAGTCCGGCAATGCGAGATGCCAATTGAGAAAGTCAAAGTCGTCGTCAACTACATGAGGGAATGCATATGTTCGGACAAGTGTGGTCAATAGCGTCCAAGATTGGATGGCGGGCGCGGAGAGGTCCAGTCTTGAGAGAAACTTCTTCACTCCGCTACCAGCAGTAATCCAGGTTCATTACTCACTCTCTCTCTCTCTCTCTCTCTCTCTCTCTCTCTCTCTCTCTCTCTCTCTCTCTCTCTCTCTCTCTCTCTCGTCCGTTTAAAATCACCGAAAAGGCCAGTCTTTCCATGTAATGGACAATAACAATAATCTAGTCAGCCTCGAACACAGTACCAATCATTCCATCGTAAACGCACAAAGTTCTTTTCAATTATGCTTACTGACACTTCATTCTAGTCATATTCTGAGTCACGTTAGCCAGACTTACATTTTAAAGACGAATAAATAAAATGACCACCAAATCTAGTCATACCAAACGGACGATTTACGATTTCAACCTGGATTCTTTTTTTCTTTTTGTATCTTTGGCTCTCGAAGAAATTATTGGAAAACAGAAGAATAAACACTAGGTCAAAAAGCTTTTTTTCTATTTCTTAGCCACCGATTTTTTCTAGTCACTTCCGTGTATAAAATAAAAAAATGAGCTTTAAATGATTGACCAACGATGGCATATCGACCCTTCTCAAGACAATAATTCATCGTCCTTCTGTCTCTATCCGCACAGGTCGAAGGTCACGATGGAATTTTATAAAAGTCAGGGAAAGATTTATTGCAATTCACGCGAGATGATGCCAAGAAAATACTGTCATTGTATTTTTTCCAGAATCCTTCTGTTTTATTCTCAATATTGCCAAAATTAATTTTCTCAATTTCTTACAAATCTGTTATTTTCACAAAACTATTTCTCTTTCTAAAACACGAATTTATGATAGGGGAACCTAATAACTCCCACCATGAAACATAGGAAACAAATGACAAACGGATATTGTTCTAAAAAGGATTTACATAATCACTTTTCTGGGTGTTGATCTCAAGGAGTGTTAATCTCAAAAAGTTTTCATTTTAAAAAGTTTTCATCTCAATGAATATCGATTTCAATGTGTAGATATCAAATTTATATTGTAGACAAATGTAACGGCATATTTTATTTCTATAGAACATAAATCCTCATTGACATTAAGCTACGGTTCAGAAAAAACAGAATTGCAACTCAAAAATTTTTTTAAAACATTGTGTTAAACTAACGAATATTGAAAAGCCAATATTACCAACATCCAGGAAGGCTTTGAAAAGGCTAAAAAATATTTCAGTAAGATTTAACTATTTAGTGATTTAATTTGCTTTATCATTTTGAACTCAAAATCTTTTTTTTATTAATAACCGCGTGTTATATTTACGAATATCAAAATGCAAATGTTATTTGTTTGTTCTTTTTAAAATAAACAGGTATTATACCAACACCCAGAAAGGCTCTGATTAATGACTAAAATATATTTCAGTGCTTTAACATTTAGTGATTTAACTCGGTTAATCAATATGATACCACATTAGATCTTTAATTATTCGATAAAATCATTATTATAAATAGGTCACACGAGAGCATTTTCTCCCCCTCCTCAGCAACTTGAAATCAATACTTTATAGAGATTTTAATTAAAATCACGAAAACTTGAATAATGCATTATAACAACTGATTCTTAGTATGTAATGCAATCAAATCACATTGTAAATCACGTCGACTTGAATAATACAGTATAACAGCTGAATGGTATTACGTAATGCAATAGAATAATTGTAAATCACGACGAATTTAATCATTCATTACAACAGCTGAATGGTATTATATAATGCATTTAAATTACAATGCAAATTACAATACAAAAACAAAATCAATTATTCAATAACATAGTAACAATATTCGTAACAAACACTTATATGTACACGTGTATATATATATATATATATATATATATATATATATATATATATATATATATATATATATTTAATTTATATATATAAAATACATATGTGTTTATGTAAATATATTTATATATATATATATATATATATATATATATATATATATATATATATTATATATATATATATATATATATATATATAATTTGTGTGTATATATATATATATATATATATATATATATATATATATATTTGTGAATATAAATATATATATATATATATATATATATATATATATATATATATATATATTTGTGAATATATATATATATATATATATATATATATATATACATACGTATTGTATATATATATATATATATATATATATATATATATATATATATATATATATATACAAATATATATACAGATACATGTATATGTATGCAAATATATATATATATATATATATATATATATATATATATATATATATATATATATATATATATACAAATATATTTACATAAATATATAAATACATATGCACAGATATATAAATAATAGGCTACATACATACATAATAACATACATAAATGCATATAAATAATAGGTGTGGTCGCTTTGACGTCTAAAGTTCCCATCTTTTACTAGAAAACGTTATCTAAAAAATGATCATAAAAATATTTATCGCAGTAATTCTGTTTGAAAATCCAACTACATTATACCGATAATCTAAGGATTAAAATGGAGTTTAGCCGGTGTAAGCCAATGCTAACTGCATTATTTTTTCCACTGATCTATAAACACATATCCAGGTCTAATCCGCGTTAAATATATATTATATATATATACATGTAAAATATAATTATTATATACAGTATACGTATACACATATGTGTGTATAAATGTACATATATATATATATATATATATATATATATATATATATATATATATATATATATACATATATATATATATATACACATATATATATATCTATATATATTTATATACATACATATATATATATATATATATATATATATATATATATATATATATATATATATAAATATATATATATAATATATATATATATATATATATATATATATATATATATATATATATATATATATATACACACAAGCGCTAAAAAATATTAAAACGTCATCATACAAAAAAAAAAACCACAACGCATAAACATATACATATCTTCGCACAAATGCAAACTCTTATCTTTCGCCTACTATCTCCCTTATCTTTATTTTCTATCAATCTTGGCGAAAATTCATCCTTTAGCGAGAAGACATAACGAATTGCAATAGCAGAAAAGCATTCTATAGACACAGCCTCAGGTTAGCCACGAATTACAATGGAATCAGACGATGATAATAATGATGATAATGATGATAATGATGATAATAATTTAACGATGGTAACGTTAACCAATCTCGGTCAGAGAAGCATAGTCTCACTAAACGGCAATTTTTATCCCACATTTGTATAAAGATTTCTAGATCATTATGTCTCTATGAGTTACAAAGCTCAATTATGGATCTTTTTATGTGTAACTAAAGAGGTGTACGAAACTGGGGAAAGGGGCAGCGTCCAAGGGGAAACGGTTGTTTGCTGTCTGTTCTGTCCGCTGTCCTTTTTTTGTCTTGTACAGTTTCCTTCGATGTCTGTTGCGAATCGCCTATTCGAGATTTGCCTAACCGAGCAATACTTCACTTCAGGGATAACGGACAGCGAACACAGTTTCTGTTTTCACCCTGAAAAGAAACGATATGAACGAACCCTTGGTGGAGGAAGGAGGTCTATCGTGGCTTCGTGTGTTCGTATGCGTGCAATTCTGCAGGAATATCTAAGTTTTCTTTTTTATAAAGTGATTTAAAGAGCAGCTCTTCATAACCCGTGATATTCCAAACAGTGTTAAAAGAGAGCAATTGATAGGCAATAGCCGAGAGATTAATAAAAGTCCAGAACTCACGACAGATGACTGAGGTGAATTGATTGTCCTGCCGGAAAGCGTTCGGACGAAGCCACGATGACGTCACTCCTAAGACCCAGCAGTTCCATCTCACGATCATCAGTTTATGTGTATAGAAGTAGATGTCCAGTTGTGTCGTACTGTAGTGGGGGTGCGTTTTTCCTTCGCTAACCGAGATAGAATATAAAAAGAATTGGTTCATATTCCCTTTCCTCACTGGGCTATTTTCCCTGTTGGAGCCCTTGGAGCTTGTAGCATCTTGCTTTTCCAGCTAGGGTTGTAGCCTAAATAATAACAATAATGATAGTTGTCAGTGTTTCGCATTCCAAAGGAAAGACCACCTATGTATAAACTGAAATTTGTCCATCATCAGGGCATTTATGAAATGCTAGGATGAACGTCTTGTGAAATTCGTACAAGAAACACTTCGTAATTATGTAATTCGATCACATGTACGTTATCTGAAAACACTGAGGAGTAGATGTATATAATACCACTCATACGCTTAAAATATGGTTGGAGAATGCTTACCACGAGTTGTTACATTGCCATATGGAAAAGGTGGAGCGAAATGAAAAAAAAAGGGAAAGTACGCCCCCTCTACCTTCGACACTTCCACCTGCGAAAGTCCCGGGTTTAGCAACCAATTTTCTTAACTTTATCTTGTAATTTATCCAGGCGAATGGACGCAAAAAAATATTTAGGTGAATTAGAAACAACAGCAAACGTATCCACCTTCATAATTAATTAAAAATGTTGTATACTAAATGCTTTATTTGTTCATTCGATTAAATTGATGTCCAAATACACAGAATTGTTAATATCACCCTGTTTAAAGGCATATGTGTGTTTATGTATGCAGATTCATACAACCGCGCTTATTCTCCTCCCCCCACCTTGTAACCTGTTTGGAAAATATGAACACAGGTCAACCTGAACAAATATATATATATATATATATATATATATATATATATATATATATATATATATATATATATATATATATTCTTTTGATTGTGAACCTCTACTGCCTTTCCATTGCCTTATTATTGAAGGTTCATGATCGGATACATATGACCTTTGACCCAAATGAAATATGCTTTCAAAAATTAATTCATTTTTAAGCTTTCCTACTGAAATTTATTCACAAACATAATTGGGGAAAAGAAACAGGTAATCATTATTTATTCCAAAAAATAAACTCTATACTAAATGGAAAAAATAGATAAAACGATTTATTCTAAAATTAAACTAAAAAATAAAAAATTTCTGTGTTGATAAGAAGCAAACTCTTGGCTTAACATAAAACACTGTAGAGGCCGATCATAAAATGATTTATTAACGAATTATCTGACGTCACAAGCAAAAAAATTGACCAAAGAATGAACTCCAAATACAAAGGCGAAATTGGTTGCTGAACCCAGGGGTTTTGACCCCAGCCCCTCACACACTCGGTGTCATGCTAGAATAACTGATGCTAATAATAATTATAATACTGATAATGATGATAATCTTGATGATAATCATTTTATCTCTTACGATAATAATAATGATACTGATCATCAATAATTAATGATAAAAAAATCCATATCAGAAAAAAATACAGATTATTTCTTCAGTTTTTAAGCATCATCATCTGTGTCTATGATATAGATTGTTTATAGCAGGTCAATAAGGAATTGTTGGTTACTAATAAAACTTTTTGTAAATATACGTACTAAGGATTATTTCATTACCCTTTTAAACTAAAATAATATAAGTGTGTGTATATATATATATATATACATACATATATATATATATATATATATATATATATATATATATATATATATATATATATATATATATATATATATATATATATACATATTATATATATAGTAAATATGAAAATTTATACATATAAATAAATATATATATATATATATATATATAGAGAGAGAGAGAGAGAGAGAGAGAGAGAGAGAGAGAGAGAGAGAGAGAGAGAGAGAGAGAGAGAGAGAGAGAGTGAATATATAAACATATATGAATTAATAAATAAACAAACACACGCATATATAGAGTATATGTAAATGTAAATATATATACAAATATAAAATACATATATATATATATAAATATATATACACATATATATACATACATATATATATATATATATATATATATATATATATATATATATATATATATATATATATATATGTATGTATATATATATATATATATATATATATATATATAAATCGATATACATACATATATATATATAAATCGATATACATATATATATATATATATATATATATATATATATATATATATATATATATATATATATATATATATATATATATATATATATATCAATTACTTGAGGATATACTTCCTCAATAACCTAAAGAATCCTTAATAAAGAAATTGAGATTAATGTTATCTATTTGAATCCTCACTAACAAGTGTCAATTATCAGAGAAAGAAATCACTAGAAGAACTGATTACTTTAT
>NC_090737.1:37246245-37268745 GCF_036898095.1 Palaemon carinicauda | reverse complement strand
TATAAAGATATATACATACATACATACGTACACACATACATATATATATATATATATATATATATATATATATATATATATATATATATATATATATATATATATACATATATATATATATATACATATATATAGTTTATATATGTATATATACAAAAAACAATGCAGTCATTTCCAGTCCACTGCAGGACAAAAGCCTCAGACATGTCCTTACATATGAATGGGGTTTGGCCAATTTTCATTATCACAGTGGACAGTGCTGATTGGTGACGGTAGGAGAGTTTCATCTGATTGCTCACAGTAAACCTACCTAGTATGGGTGGCCCAGATCAGAAGGCCTTGCTGATCATGGCGATACGCAAAAACCTTCACCGGGTCAAGTTAGCCTATTCCCATTAAAAAAAAATCGTATATATATATATATATATATATATATATATATATATATATATATATATATATATATATATATATATTCATATACATTTATACATACATACATATATATATATTCATATACATTCATACATATATATATATATATATATATATATATATATATATATGTATATATATATATATATATATATATATATATATATATATATATATACAAATTTAATAAAAATAAAAACGTGGAGACCTAGGTTGGTTATACGTCCCCTGAAAAGCATTGGTGACAAAATTTTAATGCATAAGAGCGATTGATATTGGATGAAAATATACAATGAACTATTTGAAAAAAGAAAAACATGTTGAATATATATATATATATATATATATATATATATATATATATATATATATATATATATATATATATATATATAAGTATATAACACACATATATACATACTTTATATGCACATATATAAAATATATGTGTATACATACAGCTTATATATATATATATATATATATATATATATATATATATATATATATATATATATATATATATATATATATATATATACACTAAGTTCACGAAGCTATGAAAAAAATCTAAATTCATCAACAACATAAAGGCTTACATATACTTCTTACCAGCAAGATGGTCGACTCACATAGTCGGAATCAAATGAACACCCCGGATCCAGAAATGCATTCTGTCCTCTTAGGCTTGGATGCTTCGGTCGGGGAAGGGGGGGGGGGAGGTTGGGTCGCTAATCCCAGTTATCCAGTAACTAATTCTGCACGGTATGAGCCTAGTTTGGCCTGGAAATATATATTATATCTAATTAACACTAATGGTATCATCATCAACTGATGCTTTTCTTATTGATAATAAACTATGCCTTACCTATTTGTAATTCAATTAGCTCTTTCGACGTCAAGATATGAATTCGTCATGACATAAAAAAAAAAAAAATTGGTCTACAGTGTAATATACTTGCCAATAAAAATGGGAAAAATATATGAAAATTGGTTTCTTCAGGCGATATATAAATACTACTGGGATATTGACCATTGCAATATTATTATTATTATTATTATTATTATTATTATTATTATTATTATTATTATTATTATTATTATTATTATTATTGTTGTTGTTGTTGTTACAAGCCAAGCTACATCCCTAGTTTTAAAAGCAAAATGCTATAAGCCCAAGGATTCCAACATTGTAAAATAGCCCAGCGAAGAATAGAAATAAGGAAATAAATAAACTAAAAGAGAAGTAATGAACAATTAACATGAAATATTTAAAAAAAAACACTAACAACATTAAAATAGATATTTCATATATAAACTATAAAAATTTCAAAAAAAAAGAGAGGAAAAGAAATAACAGAATAGTGCACCCGAGTGTACCCTCACGTAAGATATTTATAAAGGCGTTCTTGATAATGTCTAGGAATTTAACCCTTCACCTGTTGATAGATATCCATATCTCATTACGACAGATTTCACCATACTACTACAATTTGCTAAAAACATGCTATAAATGTGTTTTTCTTTTATCAAGAGACTGTACTTTTCAACATTACATTTCAAAAATATTCTTTTTAATAAGTACAGTTGGTGACAGAAATATCTGGTACACCTCGCTCTGAGGAAGTGCACACTGCCACACCCTTACTACACGGCGAGTTCCGTTTTTAGCCCAACCCACCACCTATGCTATCTCTTCCTACAGCATCTGTTTGATTATCCGCCGTGTAGTAATCGTGTGAGCGAGCAGTTTGGTTGTAACTAAGAGGCAAGGTCAATGCAACTAAACTCTATCAAACAATCATATAGTTTATATAAACCGATTTGCAAGCAAGAACGTCACAAAAATTCAAACATAATGAGGCATAAGATAGCATGATAAAAAAGGTTGGTCTATTAACAGTGCAGGGAAGAGCGAGTGACAAAATAAAGAATCAAAACCATTACAATGTATGAGCGTGTATAAAACACATACAGCACAAAAGGGGGCATTGCCTCAGAGCAATGTGTGAAAGGAATTCTTGTGTCTAATTGTATATAATACAGGATAGGAATATACTGTACAGTAGCCTATAGACTTTTTCAAAATATTCAATACTAAGGTATATCACAAATACTTGTCAATCAAACACCTTAAGGTCATACTATTCTATACAACAGTAATGTACTGAATACCTTTTTAAAACTCTTGAGCTGGGTTGGTAATTAATAAATCTGGTAGCATTTTAGTAAAGAGTTGATACTATGGTGAGCCAATGCTTCTAGAAGCCAGACCTTAAGGCCAAATGACCCACACTTAAAATCCTCAGTCATTCAAAAAAGCATGAAAACATTTTTTTTAATGTTTAAAGGCTGCTCATGAATGGCATAAGCAAGGGACAGTGACATTGCCTTAGCAAGCAGAACAATACCCTAGAGGCTGACCATACATACATATGAAGTGCACCCAAGCCAAAACCAGGGAGGGCCAGGCAATGACTGCTGATTACTCAGCAGGTAGACCTATGAGCTCCCCCAAAACACCCCCATCCTTAGATCACAAGGATGGTGTAGTTACAGTCATTCAAGAAACTAACAAACTTGAGTGGGACTTGACACCCCAGTCCGGTAATTGTTCAGCAGAGACGTTACCGATAGGCCCCAAAAACCCTAACAAATATGAACCTTCCATATCATTTCAATCATTACAAATTAACCAATTCTAAAATATTTGAATAATTTTAGAAAACAATGAAAACCTTAGGCCTACTCCAAAACTCTATTAGCCAATGCTAGCCTAGCCTACAATACTCAATTTTTCTAGGCAGTATCGCCAAGATACTAATGATTATAAACCATTTATCTTATTCTAAGTATTACAAATTATGCTTATTTCTTAATCATTTAAAAAAGAAACACTTACAAAACTAACTTTCAAAATCTCCTTGGCCAAGCGTAACCTAAACTACTGCTAAAATATCAGCATATATAACGGATTATGAGCGAAGCGAAAAATCTATTTTTTGGTGAGATAGCCATGACGTCCTGATGGAAGGTTCCTTCAGTAGCTTCCTAGGGGTATATTTAACTACAGTAGATATTCCCAGAGAATTAAACTAAAGGTTTCACAGAATTCTAACTTCTGGCGCAAGTGCCCATAAGGTTTCACTTTAGGATATCGTATAATAACAGGGGACATATGCTTGACACGCCACATAGCTATCTGCACCCCACATAGCGTTTACACTTCGAGGGGAAGTGTGGCAAGTATGGGAGGAGCCGTTACTAAACTCTCCTCCTTCGTTACTGTTACCGTACTCGGCGATGTCAACATCCGGTCACCATAGCTGGCCGCCATCTTGATTGACGTCACCATTGCGTGCCATTTCCTCATTCCTTCCAGCGTTTCTGTCAGCCTCCATGATACAATAAGAAAGGGAGGGGCCTGACAGGCCAGAATAGAGAATCAGGGTGGGTCCATCAGGACGTCATGGCTATCTCACCCAAAAATAGATTTTTCGCTTCGCTCAAAATCTGTTTTTTGGGCTCAAGCCATGACGTCCAGATGGAAGTGTACCAGAGAATGTGTATCGAGGATTTTTCCCATTTTAGTAGTGCCTTCGACTTCTAAACAATATTCCTTTGATCTGATGACCTTAAGAGACCGTGACATCTCCGTTACATGTCACTTCCAATAGCATATATTATGAAATGGCTTCCGGCCCCCTAGCAGGGAAGTCCTATTTGGACGAAAGGAACATCTTGAAGTAACCTGATGAAGAAAACTCACCTGTATATGAAGATCTTGCCGGTCTCGCAGACAGATCAGGAAAGTTAAGTAATAATGTTGGAAAAAAATATTTCACTTTTCTTTAGGTGACTATGCATCAGATAGGAGAATATTATAACATGGATTATAATAATGATCTAAAATAGGGGTAATAAAACTCTAACAGTAATTCATTTCATATAGTAAGGCGAAATAAGACGCATATGGTAGCGAAATTTCTATTTTATTCAATAAAATATTTGAGTTAATATGAAATGCGGTAAATAAATCTCAATAAAATTTAGTTAACAAACAGACTAAAGACTACATAAGACGTGGGTGTGGAATCTGAAAAGGAAGAACTCGCCATTACACACATAAGTTCCAAGGGAACTATAAGGTCTTTTAAAGTCTTAAATACACTTCATGTCTAAATAAACATGTGGCACACGTGTACAAGTCTATGTTACTTCACCTTGTAGAAGAACAGTCCGTTGTGTCACTAGGTGGCACTTAAAATCACTATGTTTCGTACTAGGGTCAACACAGGCACCCGTTGAGTTAGAGTCCCGAAATAACTCACTGTTCTGCGCAGCACTAGGCAGCAGGCTTTAACACACTACCTGCTGCCACCACTTAACGCTTCAGTTCGTGCACCTGCTTCGCAGTGTTTGAAAAACACTCTTGAAGATTTCCAGCCAGTGAAGGATTGAAGGCTTTCGAAATCCATTGCTTGAAAGAAGTCTAGGAAGAGTCGACTTTCCTGGGATCATGACCTGCGGGTGTACTGTCAGGATCCTCTCTGCAAATAAAGTAGGCGGACTTCGCTCTTAGTTGTTTGAGTGACAAATCAGATCCCGATGTTTCTCCTTTAAAGAGCTGTCCTCCACCAAAGTCTGAAGTTCTTCGAAGATAGACCTTTAGACTCTCCACTGGGCATAGAGAGACATCTTCCTTCAGATGGCAGATTCTCCAGGGATCCCACCTCTTAGTGGGGAGTTCGTTCTTAGCAAGAAACGTTGGGTCAGGGAAGAGGGTAAGTTCCCCTGTTTCGGCGAACTGTATCTGGCCCTCATCTCTAAATAAAGCCACTATTTCATTGACTCGGGCTCCCGAGGCGAGAGCAAGAAGGAAAATAACTTTTTGAGTCAAGTCTTTCAGAGGGCAAGACTCATTGTCCAGACTAGAGGCAAAATGGAGCACCTTATCAAGAGACCAGGAGATGGGTCTCGGTGGAGGTGCAGGACGGAGTCTAGCACATGCCTTTGGAAGCTTGTTAAAGATGTCGTTGGACAGGTCTATCTGGAAGGCGTAAAGTAATGGTCTTGTCAAGGCCGATTTGCAAGTGGAAATTGTGTTGGCTGCTAAGCCTTGTCCATGAAGGTGAATGAAGAAGGATAGACAAAAATCTATGGAGATTTCCGTAGGATTTTTTGCCTTGACGAAAGAAATCCACTTCTTCTAGGATGACTCATATTGCCTACTGGTAGACTTTGTTTTGTATTCCTCTAGGAAGTCTAAACATTTCTTCGAAATTCCAAACCTTTTCTTCACGGCTAGGGAGAGAAAATCATGAGATCAAGGTCTCGAGTTTTCCTTGATGAAGCAAAGATAGTCGACTTCTGAACCTGCTGGGAGAGAACTGGGTCCGGCAGAGGGATCAGCTTGAGCTGTAGCTCCCGGACTAGAGGGAACAAGTTGCTCCGGGGCCACTTGGGTGCCACTAGGGCTGCTGTTCCCTTGAAGGTTCTCAACTTGGTGAGGACTTTCAGCAGATGGTTGGGTGGAGGGAACAGGTAAACTTTGGACCATCTGTTCCAGTCCAGGGACATGGAGTCCACAGCTTCCGCTCTGGGGTCCTCGTATGGGGCCACGTAAAGAGGAAGTTGATTGTTGTCGCTTGTCGTGAAGAGGTCAATCTGCAGTTCTGGGAGTTGACGGGAGATGAAGGAGAATGATCTTGCATCTAGGGACCATTCCGACTCTATGGGGCTTGTCCTCGATAGAGCGTCAGCCGTCACATTGCGGAATCCTTGTAGGTGAACTGCTGAGAGGTGCCATCTCTTTTTGTCCGCTAGGCGGAAGATGGGCAATAGCACTTGGTTGAGTTGGGGCGATCTTGAGCCCTGATAGTTAAGACATCTGACCACAACGGCGCTGTCCAGAGTTAGACGGATGTGGATCGAAGGACGAGGGGACAGTTTCTTCAGAGTAAGAAGAACCGCCATGGCCTCCAAGATGTTGATGTGAAACGTCTTGAATACGGGAGACCATGTTCCTTGAACTTGTCGCTGATGGGAGTGATACAGTAAGAGGGGGAACTGTAATCATTCAGTGTAGAAGAAAAAAGGGGGGGGATAATCTAATCCCCCTTAATCAGGATAGGTCCCGGCAAAAGACTGCGCCTGGATGCACAGAGTATGCTGGAAAATTTTTACTGCACAACTATAGGTAATAGTTTTCAGTCTAGGGTATATGATATACCATAGATGTACTGGCTATTATCTATAGCTGTACAATAATCACCGCCGGCACTGGGCCGGCAGGGGGAAGGAGTGACTGTCCACTGTATAGGTAAGTTAGAAGGCGCTGGCAGTGTGACGGCATGCCGGAAGCGCGCCAGGCGCCGGCAAATCTTCATCAAGGGGAGACCTTTCCAAGCCATCAGTCTATGTGGCAGAAGGAAAGCGACACCTTATATGATGGCAGATCGCCGGCAAGTCGACGGCCCCCGGCAGCCGCCAGGTGACCGGCAAAGGTATACCGACACTGACATCATCTAATGAGACAGTGAGGATACCGAAGGCCCTGACGGCTGTCGCCGACAGGGTGGAGGCGGCAGTGGACCGGCACTGAGAGAGAGAGAGATAGAATAGGAGGAGAGAGAGGGAAGGGTAGTACTCAACACCCGTACCCCTTCTTCCTCCGGAAGAAATGTTCAAATGAATTGGAGAGGGTGGCAACCTTTCATCCAGTCGCAACGGAGCCGGCAGTCGGCTACGGTTGCAGGTGGCGGCCCAAGGGAGGACCGAAGAACACTCAAAGATAGTGAGGTCTTCCACTGGCAGACCGACCTGTCGTATGCTATCCCATAGTTCGACTATATGCGGGAAGCATAGCAGATCGGACTAACCAACGAAAGGACCAGGCCGAACCCACAACCCCCCGGCATGCGGTGGAGATGTAGGACAGCGGACAGGGGTGTGATGGCTCAGCCAACACAAAGGGATAGATAGGGGGAGGGGTAAGGGTCCTGAGGGAGAGTGTAGGGGGGAGGCGTAGCTCCCATCGGCACTACCAGGGGTGGGGATTCTGTTCAGGGCTAGCCTATCTAGGAAGGAAGAATCCATTCTCCAGCCTAGGATGGGTTAGCACAGAGAAGGAATAGCACTAATGTCCTGTCCTAAACTATAAAGAAGCAGAATCCCTTTGGACTGCCTAACCTAGGGTAGGGGAGCTAGTCCCCCAAACCAGGGAAGACAGGGGTAGGACAAATCGCTAGGCCACAGGAAGGAAGGGTCTTAACCCAACCAAGTGTGGACTAGGGGGAAGGGCAGAGCCCCTCCAACTTCACTCACCAGCAGGGCCCAGAAGTAGAGTACATTCTCCTAATGGGGAGCTGGGGGCAAACGATAGGTACTCTGAGGTTCCGCCAAAATCAAAGCGCATGTACTATGGCAAGGAGTGGGGAAAGAGAATCCTAGCCTAACCTTACCCGAATGCGATTCGAGGTAAGGAGGACTAGAATGTAGCCTAGGCTACCACAGAGGGAGGAGATTACCTTAGTTAAGGTAACTGGGGAGGTAAGAAAGTATACAAGAGCCCTAGCGTTAGGTTAGGGGCAAGGGAGTCGACTACCAAGATCACCAAAACCACTTGTATACGTCCTAGAAGGTGAAAAAACATGTACAATCACTGAATCTTATATGTATAAATGCCTATATCTTCATTTCGTAATTTAACACTAGGAACACTTATTATATCATGCAAGTAAGTAAACAAGAACACTTAGGCTATTGAGCCTAGGGGCTAGGCTAGCAATCTAGCGTGAGAATTCGGCTACCAGCGTTCACCGAAAATGAATACTGTCGGCATAATATAACTAATTCCTAGCAATGAAGACTAAATAACTAATGTTGATTATTAGTTACAAGACTGGGGAGGTTGTTCTGGCTAACTAATTAAAGCATGCGAGGCTAACAACAGCGTCGCATCATGACGCCTCCGGTCGGGGCACAGCTCCGCCACAAAACACAAGATTTTCAGATAAAAGAGCGTTACTTAACGGCTGGAGCTTATTTATGCAATACAAGAATATGGTACTCAACTTCCCAGAAGAGGGCGAGGCTGAAGATTGCGACATTGCGAAAATACTTAGTGAACACTAGGAAAAACACCTAGTCAGAAACGCTACGCACGAAGGAATGAGGAAATGGCGCGCAACGGTGACGTCAATCAAGATGGCGGCCAGCTATGGCAACCGGATGTTGACATCGCCGAGTACCGTAACAGTAACGAAGGAGGAGAGTTTAGTAACGGCTCCTCCCATGCTTGCCTCACTCCCCCTCGAAGCGTAAACGCTATGGGGGGTGCAGATAGCTATGTGGCGTGTCAAGCATACGTCCCCTGTTATTATACGATATCCTACAGGGAAACCTTTTGGGTACTAGCACCAGAAGTTAGAATTCTGTGAAACCTTTAGTTTAATTCTCTGGGAATATCTACTGTAGTCAAATATACCCTTAGGAAGCTACTGAAGGAACCTTCCATCAGGACGTCATGGCTTGAGCCCAAAAAAAGCTTATATAAAAATTCAACCGGTATAAATTAACCAAAATCTATAATCTACTCAAGGATATCATAAGAAAAGTATTACTGTATTTTAACTTCAGAAACTCTTCAGCCTAGGCTAGCTTAGCCTAGTGTTCAACTTTCTTACCTAGTGTTCAACTTTCTTAATCACACTAAAAAAAACATTAACAAAAATGAACCTTGTACCCTACTTCCACCAGTACAGATTAAGCCATTTCTAAAATCTTATCCTAACTTCTAAAACTCATTAGCCTAGGTCAACCTACAGTGCTCAAAATATCTATAGAGTGGGCCTATATTCAAAATTATATTTGAAGCAAACCTCATTTCAACCAATACAAAACAATCTAATACTACAATTTTTCAGATGATGGAAAATTCAGAAAATAAAAATATTATTTTCCCAATACTGTATGCAAATTGTCAAAAATGACTGCTAAATATTTAGATAGATATGCACACACATACACACCCCCCCCCCCCTTTTCACCAGGGTAAGTCTACTACCTCACGCCACTACCAAGACACTTGCTCTTTATCATATAGGGGAGATTTCAGAAATTATTAAATTAAGCCTTTCTAAATTATCTATAAATGAACTACGTTCTGTTTTAGTCAACAGATGTCAATGCTCCTAAATTCTGTAGGCTGAATTTAGTAAAGCTTATACAAATAGGTAAACTAAAAGTTTCAAAAGCTATAACCTAATCTAGCCTAGTCTAACCTATGCCCAACGTAAGTCTATGCTGTATAATAAACGAGGCATTGCTTAAATCTCAATGGAATTTAGGCACTTGAACAGGTTGGCTAAACATCGTATTTGTCAATGCTGTATATCAATATTCTAGTATGCTTTTTTAGCAAGTCTTTCAATTGAAAAAGAAAAAAGAAAAAAAGAGGAGATATTTACATTACAGTAACAAGTCTGTGATCGAAGAAAATTTTAAAAATATTTTTACACCTAAGGTAAAACAAAAATTTGGGCATTAAACAAGTTGAAAGAATTGGTATATGAGTCAGTTTTCCAATCACTCGTCCAGTTCAGGGCTGCAAGGCATCATTCCATTAACTTTCTCATTAGTTTAATTCATTTTAATGCATTTACACATATACAATGACAAGACCATCCGATAAGGAAGATGATGGATACGGGGCCACATGGTGGGAGGTTAGGTAGATAAAAATTGCTAGGGATTGACTGTGTGAAAAGAGATATAAGAGTGTTGGGATAAAGCAAGGAATATGTACTAGCCCTAAGGAAAAGGACAAATATAAGAACCACTACAGCAACCCCAAATAGGGACAAGCTTGTAGAAGAAGAAGACCACATATACAATGGCAAAAGCGTAGGCTACATGACTTCAGAGGAGGAGGAGAGAAGGGATCCTGACTCTAGACCAGTGATAAAGGAAATGATAGTAAAATATGCAGAGTTACACAATTCTATAGGAAAATATCATTTGGACAACACATGAGTCAGCATTGCAGGAGTCGCATGTTAAGTTACGCTAAATGGGTGTGGCTAGGTTACGACGCATCACAATTTTTCTCTCTTACTCTCATTCTATATTTTCCTCTATTGGAAAAAAGACAATTTTCCATGAAACATATTGGTGTCTCAACAAGCCATTGAATTAAAGAAGTTCCATTCGGTGGAAAAGCCGCTAATATTCAGATCGGCAAAATATGGGGCCACTATTCTTCAAAAAGGGTAATTGGGAGCAATTTTTCTTGAAAATCTCAAATCAGAAGTGATTTACCAGGCCTATGAAAAAGGAAACCAAAGTATACGTTTGAAGGATACCTCACAAACTTACATCAGGGAAATGGGTGCAAAACAATGGTCAAAAAGAGAAATGGTTGGGCACCCTTTACCCATTAAGTCATAATAAGGAATGCTAGGTAAGTATTAAATCAAGTATTTTACTCTCATAACTAACAGCATTGTAGGTAAGACTGGGTAGTGCCTCCCCAGTCTCGCGATATCCGATATCCTACGTTAGGTTAGGTTAGGCAAGGCGAGCTTAGGATGGATATTCGTATTTTGATTTTATGCCTAAGGCACACGCTACTCCAGGTCAGGTTAGAGAGGATATTCAAGAAAGGGCAAAGTAACCTGATCTATTGGGACTAGGTAATTGCGGTCAGCTTATCACATAAAGTAAGCTTAAGAATTATCCCGGTAACTGTCCTTGTTATACCATTGTACTTTAATGAAAATAAAATAGTCTAATCATGAGCCACTTACTTTCCTACTGTTTATTTTCTATGAATTTAAGAAAATTGTAACAGGCGCAATTCACTCTTTTTATCCTTCGCCCACCATAATACTACTGTAATATCAGTTTCCCATTGGGGTCCCCCATAGCCTAATTCTCATATAAAAGGGCTTATTAATGTCATACATACATACAGTACATACACACACACACGCATATATATATATATATATATATATATATATATATATATATATATATATATATATATATATATATATACATACAGTTCTGTATATATATATATATATATATATATATATATATATATATATATATATATATATATATATATATATATATATATATATATGGTATAACCGCATATTCCTGTTTCTATGCCAACTAAGGTATATATTAGTTTAAAGGAAATCATAGAGATATGTAGTAGCCTACAGTACTAAACCTAACCTAACCTAACCTTTAGTGTTGCATTATTAAACTAAGATTAAATAAATTATTTCTTTAACGGGAAATTTGCACAAAAAAAACATCAGTTGGAGAGAACACAAAATAGAAATATCTAAAACATTTGTATCTATACGAGATACAGTAATAGGGTATACATATACATCAATGATAATACCAACAATAGACCTAATGATCAAAAACAAGTAAAATGCAAGATATGTAGTTGGAAAAATATATGAAGTTAGGCCTATTTGGTGAAAAATTAAAGTAGCTTAGTATTACCTCTGTTTATTCTGCCTACAAATGGATATAGGCCTAGCTATTAACACCATGATAATGATTCCACTAAGATTTTAGATTCACGACGCCGGTCACAAAAGAAAAGTTAACTAAATAATATGATAAACAACTAAGTGTTGTCATCGTGAATTCAAGACCGTTAAATCATATCAAGGTAGCGGCTAACGGTGGTGTGTGCGGAGGAGGAGGAGGGAGAGAGGACGGGGAGGAGAGAGACTTGACGGCAACACGTTCGGTACGCAACAATTTTGTAACACTACGTAACATAGCCTTGACTTTAAATTCAACTTAAATAAAATTAAACTTTAAATTTAACTTAAATTAAATTAGCTTACTGTACACACACTTAAAATAAAATGTTAATCTAACGATACACTAAACTTAATTCTAAATTTTGTTTTCATTTTCATTTTTTTACTTTTCTTTGCAGCTTGGCTCTTTTTGCCTTACTTTCACCTGCACTTTTTGACGGCCGTTTTAAAAGGAACTTATCTAGGGATGTTGGCTTTTGTCTCCACTTCAAAATGTTGCAGAAATGACGCACGCAAGTGTCGTGACAATAGGCTATTGCACGAACACTCGCCAACTTGTCCAGGTACCTCTTTTCCATAAGACTGGAAAACTCCTACCACTTCGCTAACATGTCTTTGATTTATGCCGTAGAAAGGCGGGCCTCGTCTTCCACCTCTCCTCGCTGCTGAGCTATTGCAACACCTCCGAATGTTGCATCTCCTGAAGCTCTATCAATTCCTGTGGTGAGCTCTTCCTGATGCTCCTTGACATGGTCGTTCATGTTTGCTTAGTCTACTTCCAGCCCCATGGACTTTCCAAGAGACACGATTTCATCCATCACAACAGGTTCTGGGTCATCAGGGTCTGTCATATCGAACCCTTCAAAGTCCCTCTCAGCGAAGGAAGCAGGCCACAATTTCTTCCCCGCTGAATTAAAAGTTTGTCTTGTGACACCCTGCAATGCATCGACAATAATCTTTAAGCAATGGACGATATTGACATGTTCTTTCCAAAATTCCCGAAGGGCGAGATTGGTGGTGTCTGTAATATCGAAACATTTCTTGAATAAATGATTCGTGTACAGTTTTTTGAAGTTAGAAATAACTTGTTGGTCCATGGGCTGGAGGAGTGGCGCGGTGTTGGGCGTGATATAAAGGACCTTGATGAACCTGAATTCATTAAGAATGTCCACTTCGAGATCAGGAGGGTGACCAGGGGCATTGTCGAGGACCAGGAGACATTTCATTGGCAGGTTTTTCTTTGCCAAATATTTTTTGACTGCCGGACCAAAGCACAGATTAATCCATTCTGTGAAGAAATGCTGGGTAACCCAAGCTTTAGCCTTAGAGCGTTTTCTTCCAAAAAAGGCCAGTTTCATCGCAGTTTTAGACTTGTTGGGGGATGAAGCCATGTCGGACGATGACCGAGGCAAATGTTGTGACGAAGTCCGCCGTGGCTTTCAAGTCGGAACTTGGTGCTTCCCCATGACTTACAACCGAGTGTATCCCAGTCCGTTTTTTGAAATTATTCAGCCAGCCACGACTGGCTTTGAATGTTTCCGCTGGCGTCGAAGTCTCCCCTTTCTTGGCTGCTTGCTTCCCTTTCAAGTCATCATAGATTCTGCTGGCCTTCTTACATATGATCGTCTCGGTCACGCTATCTCCCGCCAACTGGTTCTCCTTTATCCAGATTAAAAGAAGCCTCTCCATCTCGTCGTGAACATCACTACGCAGCTTGGAGAGGATGGTTACTCCTTTGGAATGGCTTAGCGCTCTTTATAGCATCCTTCTGCTTGGGGATGGTAAATATGTACTCCTCTCATATTGGCGCGCCAGCTCTGTCACTCTTACGCCACTCTCGTGATTTTCGATTATTTCATGCTTCATCTCCAATGTCATCATACGCTTTTTCTTTTCACTACCCTTGTTTGCACTTGCTTGCATTGGATCCATTGCTTATTTAATTAATTATGCACTGATTAACGCAAAAAACACGTAAAAAACAAAACACTACTGTCAATGCTCGGAGATAACTTTACGCGACAGAGATCTGATGGGAAAGACTGAGCGATGCTGTCCTGGTGAGCAGCCTCTCGCACATGCCCTTGTATCTTAAATATTTCCTTGTATCTCAGGACAAAAATTTGCTCGGAACTCTCCTTGTATCTCAATTTTCTCGTATGTTGGGACGCTCGTATCTCAAGATATTACTGTACATATATATATATATATATATATATATATATATATATATATATATATATATATATATATATATATATATATATATATATATATACATATATATATATATATATATATATATATATATATATATATATATATATATATATATATATATATATACATATGTATATATTTAAATATATATATATATACATATATATATATATATATATATATATATATATATATATATATATATATATATATATATATATATATATATATATATAGTATTGGACATAGGTTTGCACATCGTAGAGATGTCAGTGATAAAGGAAATGATGGCAAAATATGCCAAGTTACACAATTCTATAGAAAAATATCATCCAAACAATATGGGAGCCAGCATAGCAATAGTAGCAAGTTAGGTAAGGCAAAATGGGTGTGATTATGTTACGACTCATCCAAGTTTTTCTCTCTTTCTCTCATTCTATATTGTCCTCTATTGGAAAAATACATTTCTCCATGAAACATACAATTGTGTAAACAAGCCTTTGAATTAGAGTAGTTCCAATCAGTGGAAGGGCCGCTAATATAATCAGATCGGTAAAATATGGAGCCACTATTCTTTAAAAAAGGTCATTGCGTACAGTTTTTCTTTAAAATCTTCCCCCAAAAAATAAAAATTGCCCACCAGAAGTGGTTTACCAGGTCTTGTGAAAGGAGAAAAAAAAATTTTAGGTAGTAGGTTGGCCTGGGCACCAGCCGCCCGTTGAGATACTACCGCTAGAGAGTTATGGGGTCCTTTGACTGGCCAGACAGTACTACATAGGACCCTTCTCTCTGGTTACGGTTCTTTCCCTTTGCCTACACAGACACCGAATAGTGTGGCCTATCCTTTACAGATTCTCCTCTGTCCTCATACACCTGACAACACTGTGATTACTAGACAATTCTTCTTCACCCAAGGGGTCAACTACTGCACTGTAATTGTTCAGTGGCTACTTTCCTCTTGGTAAGGGTAGAAGAGACTCTTTAGCTATGGTAAGCAGCTCTTCTAGGAGAAGGACACTCCAAAATCAAACCATTGTTCTCTATTCCTGGGTAGTGCCATAGCCTCTGTACCATGGTCTTACACTGCCTTGGGTTAGAGTTCTCTTGCTTGAGGGTACACTTGGGCACACTTTTCTATCTAGTTTCTCTTCCTCTTGTTCCGTTAAAGTTTTTATATTTTAAATAGGAAATATTTATTTTAATATTGTTACTATTCCTAAAATTTTCTATTTTTCCTTATCTCCTTATTTCCTTTCCTCACTGGGCTATTTTCCCTGTTGGGGCCCCTGGGCTTATAGCATCCTGCTTTTCCAACTAGGGTTGTAGCTTAGCATTTAATAATAATAATAATAAACGCTAACTCACAACCTTTCATTAGAGAAATCAGCACAAACAATTGTCAAGAAGAGATATGGTTGGGCACTATTTACCAATTAAGACATAATATGGAATGTTAAGTAGGTATCAAATCATGTATTTCAATCTTATAACTTACAACATTTGAGGTAAGGCTGGGAGTGCCACCCCAGTCTGGAGGCATCCGATATCCTACGCTAGGTTATGCTAGGAAAGGCAAGTTTAGGATGGCTCCTCGCATTTTGATTATATTACTACGGCCAATGATATTACAGGTCAGGTTAGGGAGGATGTCCAAGAAGGGAACAAAGCAACTTTATCAATTAGGACCCGCTGATTGCGGTCATCTTATTACATAATGTAAGCTTTGGAATTATCCCCATAACTCTCATGATATTATCCTTGTAGTTTAGAGAAAATGTATTTTGTGAGTAATAATAAAAAATGAACCTTGTACTTTCCTACTGCTTATTTTCTATGCATTTAAGAAAATTGTTACCAATGTAATTCACTCGTTTTATCGCTTATCCCGCCCTAATACAAATACCAGATTCCCATTGGGGTTCCCCATAGGCTAATTCTCATATAAAAGGACTTAGAGATGGTAAATATTTACTGTATTACCGCAAAACTCTGTTATTATGCCTATTAAGGCATATAATAGTTTTAAGGAAATCAAAATGATGTGTAGTAGCTTAGGTAATAGACCTAACCTAACCTTGCCTTTAGGTTTGCATTATTAAAGTAACTTAGGTACTTGACCTAACCTCACCTTGCCTTTAGTGTTGCATTATTAAACTAACTTAAGTACTCGACCTAACCTAACTTTGCCTTTAGTGTTGCATTATTAAAGTAACTTAGGTACTCGACTTAACGTAACCTTACCTTTAGAGTTGCATTATTAAAGTAAGATTAAATAAATTATGTCTTTCACAGTAAATTTACAAGTAAGATCGTCAATTTAAGAGAACATACATTAGAAATATCTAAAACAGTCTTGTTTATACAAAGTAATATGGTATTCATGTACAACAACGATAAACACATAAAACACGAGGTATACTTTGAAAAATAAATGAACGTAGGCCTATTTTACAAAAATTAAAGTAGCATAGTATTACCTCAATTTATCCTGCCTACATATGGATATAGGCTTCACTATTAGCAGCATGATAATAGTTCCACATTGTATTTAAAAGTTAACTAAATTCAATAATAAGCAATTTAAGCATTGTTGTCATCATGAACTCAAGATCATACCAAGGTACACAAATTATCGTATCTCATTTCTTAATGAAATTAGAGGGACATTATCATATACCTTATGTCCTGTCATATTTGCCTTATTCTATCCCATATATATATATATATATATATATATATATATATATATATATATATATATATATATATATATATATATATATATATATACCAGTTTCCCATTGGGGTCCCCCATAGCCTAATTCTCATACAAAAGGACTTAGTAATGGTAAATATTTACCGCATACTGCAAAATCTGTTTTTTTAAGCCAACTAAGGCATATAATAGTTTTAAGGAAATCCAAGTGATGTGTAGTAGCTTTAGGTATAGGACCTAACCTAACCTTATCTTCAGGGTTACAATTAACGTAACGGTTAATGTCTAGGAGAGGGCCGCATGAAGATATCAGTGATATTCAATTTATTCTTTCTAGAATGTGTAGGAATGTATGTAAATAGTGGTATACGAGTGAGATAAATTAGTGAAATTCAATAATAGTCCAAATATCGACGATCAAACTCATGCTACTCTTGTCTTCCTCCCAGATTTTTTCTAAGTCTTGTTGTTATTGTTGACCGTGTCTTGTTTTTAGCTCAAATGAGCACTGTAACTACTATAACCCGCAGAAAAACTAGTTCACTATGACGTCTTCACGTTTGGCCAATCACAGTGCGACATTTGGCCAATCACAGTGCGACAATACATTTTCTTACCCAACCATTTCATTTCGTTCTTACACATGGAAGCCGTAACAAGCACATCAGGTAAGCTTGATTAATTTATGGTGTATATTATAATGGTGATAGTATAACGATGTATATAGCAGTAACATCACTTTAGATTTGGTTTGATGGATGTGTTAAGTAGTGGCATTGAGGGGGGGTCGCAGGGGGGGGGGGCGGAGCCGTCCCCCCCCCTCGATAGGCCTAGGTAGGGGTACAGGGCCCCTAGATTAGGTTATGTGGGTGTATTAGGTTTGGTGGTACCCTGAAAATCACTGTAGCCTTAAGGGGGGGGGGTCGCAGGGGGTCAGAGCCACCCCGGTAGGCCTAGGTAGGGGTACAGGGCCCCCAGGGTAGGTTAGGTGGTTGTATTAGGTTTGGTAGTGCCCCGAAAAATCACTTTTCTCCTCCTCCCCCCACCCAAAAACCCGCTTCCCACTGGGGTCCCCCATAATTGTAGTAGTAGGTATATGCTTACATTTTGTGTGTAAGAGTTAAGTCTTAGTTTCTTTTTTATTCATTTCCTCGTTTCTATGCGATGTGCAACAATAATCTGGTTGTTTTTTGCCGTTTTTCGTCGTTAATACTTGAAAAACGGGTGAAGCCTTCTCCTAGATATTTACCAAAGTAACTTGGGTACAGTACTCGACCTAGCCTAACCTTGCCTTTAAGGTTGCATTAGTAAAGTAAGTCTAAATACATTATGTCTTTCACGGAAAATTTACATGAAAGATCGTCAATTTAAGAGAACATATATCAGAAATATCTAAAACAGTCTTGTTTATACAAAGTAGCCTAATATGGTATTCATGTACACCAACGATAAACACATAAAACGCGAGGTGAACTTGGAAAAATAAATGAACATAGGTCTATTTTACGAAAATTAAAGTAGCATATTATTACCTCAATTTATCCTGCCTACATATGGATATAGGCTCCACTATTAACAGCATGATAATGGTTCCACAACGTATTTAATCTTATGCGCCGGTCACGGAAAAAGTTAACTGTATACAACAATAAGCAACTTTAGCATTGTTGTCATCATGAACTCAAGATCGTACCAAGGTACACAAATTATCGTATCTTAATGAAATTAGAGGGACATTATCATATACCTTATGTCCTGTCCTATTTGCCTTATTCTATCCCATATATATATATATATATATATATATATATATATATATATATATATATATATATATATATATATATATATATATATATATATATATATAAATACCAGTTTCCCATTGGGGTCCCCCATAGCCTAATTCTCATACAAAAGGACTTAGTGATGGTAAATATTTACCGTATACTGCAAAATCTGTTTTTTTAAGCCAACTAAGGCATATAATAGTTTTAAGGAAATCCAAGTGATGTGTAGTAGCTTTAGGTATAGAACCTAACCTAACCTTGTCTTTAGGGTTGCAATTAAAGTAACGATTAATGTCTAGGAGAGGGCCGCATGAAGATATCAGTGATATTCAATTTATTTTTACTAGAATGTGTAGGAATGTATGTAAATAGTGGTATACGAGTGAGATAATTTAGTGAAATTCTAAGTCTGTTGTTATTGTTGACCGTGTCTTGTTTTTAGCTCAAATGAGCACTGTAACTACTATAACCCGCAGAAAAACTAGTTCACTATGACGTCTTCACGTTTGGCCAATCACATCACGACATTTGGCCAATCACAGTGCGACAATACGTTTTCTTAACCAGCCATTTCATTTCGTACTTAGACATGGAGGCTGTAGCAAGCACGTCAGGTAAGCATAATTAATTTATGGAGTATATTATAATGGTGATAGTATAACGATGTATATAGCAGTAACATCACTTTAGATTTGGTTTGATGGATGTGTTAGGTAGTGGCCTCAAGGGGGGTTCGCAGCCCCCCCACCCCCCCGGGTAGGCCTAGGTAGGGGTACAGGGCCCCTAGGTTAGGTTAGGTGGGGGTATTAGGTTTGGTGGTACCCTGAAAATCACTGTAGCCTTAAGGGGGGGGTCGCAGGGTGGGCAGAGCCTCCCCGGTAGGCCTAGGTAGGGGTACAGGGCCCCCAGGGTAGGTTAGGTGGTTGTATCAGGTTCGGTAGTGCCCCGAAAAATCACTTTTCTCCTCCTCCCCCCACCCAAAAACCCGCTTCCCACTGGGGTCCCCCATAATTGTAGTAGTAGGTATATGCTTACATTTTGTGTGTAAGAGTTAAGTCTTAGTTTCTTTTTTATTCATTTCCTCATGTTTCTATGCGATGTGCAACAATAATCTGGTTGTTTTTTGCCGTTTTTCGTCGTTAATACTTGAAAAACGGGTGAAGCCTTCTCCTAGATATTTACCAAAGTAACTTAGGTACTCGACCTAGCCTAACCTTGCCTTTAAGGTTGCATTAGTAAAGTAAGTCTAAATACATTATGTCTTTCACGGAAAATTTACATGAAAGATCGTCAATTTAAGAGAACATATATCAGAAATATGTCTTGTTTATACAAAGTAGCCTAATATGGTATTCATGTACACCAACGATAAACACATAAAACGCGAGGTGAACTTGGAAAAATAAATGAACATAGGCCTATTTTACGAAAATTAAAGTAGCATAGTATTACCTCAATTTATCCTGCCTACATATGGATATAGGCTCCACTATTAACAGCATGATAATGGTTCCACAACTTATTTAATCTTACGCGCCGGTCACGGAAAAAAGTTAACTGAATAAAACAATAAGCAACTTTAGCATTGTTGTCATCATGAACTCAAGATCGTACCAAGGTACACAAATTATCGTATCTTAATGAAATTAGAGGGACATTATCATATACCTTATGTCCTGTCCTATTTGCCTTATTCTATCCCATATATATATATATATATATATATATATATATATATATATATATATATATATATATATATATATATATATATATATATATATATATATATATAGTATTGGTCCAATACTAAAAAGTTAGAGAGAATTAAGAAATGATGAGAAGTTTCAGGAAATTTTTACAAATGTTAAAGAGAGAGAGCTGAATCCATGGCTATCGACCTCCCGTCTCGAATTACTGGACAAGGCAGAAGAACAATGCCTGAAAAATACAAGTATAGTGCTAAACAAAGACTATATACTGAAGGAAGATGGGAAGGCTCAAATATGAATATTAATTGGACATATGTTTGCACATGGTACAGCTCCTGATCGTACAATACATTAGTAACATCATGGCGGCTACTGGATGTGTAGGCCTAAGGGCAATTTGTTGCAACCTGCAGATAATTCATTGTCATATTTATCTCCTACATACACAGATAATGCGCCTTGCATACTTTTATACCTAACTTCCATAGCCTGTCTAATATATCGAGCACCTTTCTTTTGTGGAGATTCTGAGATTCTTACTTCTATGTTATTTTATCCAAAATTCTAACTCTCTACAGATAAACATAAGACTATTTTATTATCTACCTCTATGCGTAACATTTTCATAAATTTCAAATAAAACTATAATATTCAACCTTGTCTTCATTACTATGACGTATTCCTTAGTGTAATCTCTTCTGCCATTACCATTAACAAACGCCAACTTTGTCATTTTTTGCTTTATTTTCCTCTATATAATTTCAATTTAATTGGCAACTTAACCTTTTACTTCTTTCTTGAGTTTTGCTTTCGATAATTTCTTACCTCTTCAATTTCAATATCATACTTTTTGCATATTTATAAAGAGACTTTCTCCACAGCATTCCCCATGTGGTCTCCTTTTTGGTCTAACACTATTTCTTTAACTACCTGTTTATCATCTGATGTAATGATGTTATATATAATGCATTTCTATACTCAATTCTATTCTTACTTTGCATTTGCCTGTTTCCGCTATTAACACCCAAGTAAGGCGTAGTTGCAACTTGTTCAAACATTCATTTAATTATTTTGTGCTGAATTATTATTATTATAATTATTATTATTATTATTATTATTATTATTATTATTATTATTATTATTACAAGCTAAGCTACAACTCTAGCTGGAAAAGAAGGATGCTATAAGCTAAGGGCGCCAACAAGGAAAAATAGCCCAATGAGGAAAGGAAACAAGGAAACAAATAAACTACAAGAGAAGTAATAAACAATCAAACTAAAATATTATAAGATTAACAACAACATTAAATGGAATTTTTCATATATGAACTATACTAACTTTAACAAACACAAGATGAAGAGAAACAAGATATAATAGCATGCCCGAGTGTAGCCTACCCTCAAGCAAGAGAACTTTAACCTAAAGCGGGGTTTACACGAGCGAGCAGCTCGTCGAGCCTGGCTCGACAACCCTGTGTTTGAATTGATGTTCGAGCGTGTAAACGGGCTATTTGGTTGTCGAGCGTGCTCGTCGAGCGGCTCGATGAAAGTCAGGCTCATCTTGACTTTTGTGGGCGGAGCTACATTGTTTGACGAGCGGTGTGAACGGGTGTCGAGCATCGAACCTCACTTTTTTTTTCAAACCTGCTAGAGGAAACATCATCAAAGAAATGAATAATGGCTGCCATTAATGAAAGCAAGAATGAGAAGGAAGTCGTACTTTGATTTCATACATACATATCGGGCTCATCCAGCTTTATGGAAAGTTAAATCAAAAGACTATTCCAATAAAGTAACCAGAAACAAAGGAATAGAGGCTCTGCATGAAATATTGAAAGAACTAATTTTAAAGCCTTAATTTTAAAGCAATAAGCAAGTTGGTATGTGAAAATTTCTCTCTTTTTAGTAGCCAATCCTTCGTCCACTTTGATCTTTTTTTTTTTTTCCTTTTTAGTGCCACTGCTAAAGCAATGGCTAACAAATCGTCCTGGTCGAGAGACATGTTGACGTTGTTTTAGCACGAGGCACACTGAAGCTCGATGTACT
>NC_090737.1:37236245-37241245 GCF_036898095.1 Palaemon carinicauda | reverse complement strand
TTAAGCCTACGATAATCTAGCTCTCGGACTTCTCTTCGAAGTGGAGTTATTCCTTTTGCTACACATCTTGGCCACTTAACGTCCTCGGTGACCTTACAAGTTTTGAGTTCGATAACTTACAAACAATCAATATATCAATTCCTACAAATCAAATAATATGTGTACCCTTTACTCTAATAATGCATCGTTCGATTCACAATCTTCTGTTTTCACGTGTCCTCGAGACATTTCTTTTTTTTTTATTCCTTCATCACCCTTAAAAATCCGTCCCAACTGTTCGAAACGATTATTGTATCTTATACAAACATTCCTAATTCTATACTTTTATGTTATTCAACAACTTTAATATTTATATATCTCAAGTTCTATTCACAACCTTTAACAAATCGAAACGATATTATTGTTTCTTATACATACAAAAAACATTTCTAATTCTGTACTTTAAGATTTTTATACCTCAAATTCTATATACAACTTTCCAGTCCTTCTACTCCTAAGAAAAAAAAACATTATAGCATTTCCAAGACGTAGCATAATTCAAATAAGAACAAATTCCTTCACAAATGGCTTTAATCCATTACACCATCTATTCTTCGACTGGTTTTGGAGCAAGATGCATTTGCAGTAAATATCGGAACGCAAGTCTTTCTATAGACCTGGGTAGTTACAGTAAGTGGTTACGGGTAATAATATACCATTAGATTACTTTATTCGTGTTGCGTTTCTGGTGTTGGGCATTACCTGTTAACATAAAATCTCAAATTTTGGGTCTTCATGATATTTACCTCCGCCAACGAAGTTGGAAGGAAGATATGCTTTCGACCCTGTTTGTTTGTTTGTTTGAGAACAGCTTCCTGGCCACAATTTTAATCGTAGAGTAGTGAAGCTTGCAGGTATTAACTTTTATATAAAAAGCTGTAAATGATTAAATTTTCAAGGTCCAAAGTCAAGGTCACAGTCAAGCAAAATGTGCATTTCACGTAATCAGCCATAAGTTTGGACATCTTTGTCACAGAGACTTCAAACTTGGTTTCTATTTGAGTATGAAAATCCACGCCAAGTAATACATGTCAATGTTAAAGGTCATGGTCAAGGTCAAGGTCGAGCAAAAGGACCAGAAATAAGCAGCCACGACGGAGGTCTGCGCTCTATTGAGTGCCCCGCTATTTGCTTCTTTTCATCAGCCTATATTTCGGAGAGCCGTATAACCGTATGTATTACATTTCTGATTTGGAACATTATCTGTTTGCATGAAATATAAGTTTGTGTGATTTCATCATACTTTTGTTTATTCCTATGTGGTGGCCTATGCGGTAACGTCCCTGACTGATGATCGCCAGAATGGGGTTCTGCAACCTCACTATCCTTGTGAGCTATGGATGGTAGTTTTGGGGGAACCTATAGGTCTACCTGCTGAGTCATCAGAAGCCATTGGTCCTAGCTTGGGTGGCTAAGGGGCTTGGGCGCTGATCATATGTATACATGGTCAGCCTCTAGGGCATTGTCCTGCTTGCCTCTGCCATTCATGAGCAGCATTTAAACCCGTGCCACAGGGCAACGTTAGCAACAGCATCATAAATGTTAAGTTCTAGATATGTTTACAAATGATGAGAAATTGGAGAAATTGTAATCTTGCATAAAAGTTTTACAGAATTTATTCATAAGACTGAAATTCTTCAAACCAAATTGCATGAACGAAATCATAACCTCGCTAAGAAATAATTTCAAATGTGATAAAAAGAATATATCAATAAGCTTTTGAAAGTTTAAAAAAAATAAAAACAAAATAAATTTTCATACTTTTTTTAAGTGCAATTCTGGGACTAGCGACTGCCTGTAAAGCCACAGACAATTCCCACAGGTGACAGCCATAACAATTTCTGAACCCCATTTTCCACAATTCCCCTACTTACCCCTTTTACAAATATTCCCTATTTAGCGTTTTTACATATTTCCTCCTAATTACCCCTTTTACAAATTTTCCCTATTTACCTATTTTATAAATTTCCCCTATTTGCCCCTTTTACAAATTTCCCCATTTCTACTCCTCCTCCACATTTCCCCTCCTTTTTATCCCTTCTCCACAATTTCTCTCACTTTTATTCCCTTTCCCCCCAATTCTTTCCCCTTTTCACCCATTTCTCCACAATTTCTCCCCCTATTTACCCTCTTCTCTACAATTTCCCACTTTATACCCCTTAGCCACAATTTCTTCAATTTGTACCTCCTACAATTTCGCCCAATTTCACATCACACTTTCTCCTTTGCACCCCATCCACAATTTTACCCTCTTTTTAACCACTTCACAATTGTCTTATTTTTACCCTCTACTTCACAATTTCCTCATCAACAATTTCCCCTTTTCCACAATTTCCGCACTTCCCCTCATTTCAGAGCCGAGCGCACTCGTTGCTCGGTAAACGTAGATCATAAAAACATGTCATTTCACTGCTATTTATTCTCGAGTGATCCAATCGACGGCCAATAACTCCATCATAATCATACAATTAGACACTTAAGTGACGCGTCAATAGAGGTCATTCTCGCAACAGTTTCCAATGAGCAATTCGTCTCTAAATGACACGGAGCCAGGGACGGCGACCAACTGGGTTTCCAGCGGTGCAGGTCACGCGAATACTATCTAACCCCTCTCCCCTCTTCTCTTGCCCTAGAATACATCCCTGTCTCTTCCCATAGGTTCTCTCTCCCCTACTCGAGAGCATTAAACCTCTTATAGACACACTTTTCGCCTTACTTTTCCATCTATTTCTATCTTTAGATAATAAAGCCAATATTTCTTTTTGTGTTTATCACGAATAGATGAATGTTCATATACATTATTATTGTGCATTATCTTGTTTTTCAGCTATTTACATTGTCATTTGAATAATTAACTTATTCTCTCTATGCATTCCCGCACACAGATATATATATATATATATATATATATATATATATATATATATATATATATATATGTATATATATATATATATATATATATATATATATATATATATATATATATATATATATATATATATATATATATACAGTATATGTGTGTATATGAAATATTATTATTTGGCAGGTGCAATTATCCAGAGTAGACTCTTGCTGAGTGTTATATTTTAGCAAATGCTTCATTAAAGCCTAAATACTTTTTGTTGACTCTTTTTGGATCTCTTGAATTATCAAACAGCTTATTGGTTAAGAAGACAATTTAGAGATTTAAGGGAAACTCGTGAGCGGCAGTTTAAAGGTTTAAAGGGCAATCGTGAGCGGCAGTTGAAAGGTTTAAGGGACACTCGTGAGTGGCAGTTTAAAGGTTTAAGGGACTCTCGTGAGTGGCAGTTTAAAGGTTTAAGGGACACCCGTGAGCGGCAGTTTAAAGGTTTAAGGGACACCCGTGAGCGGCAGTTTAAAGGTTTAAGGGACGCCCGTGAGGGGCAGTTTAAAGGTTTAAGGGACACCCGTGAGCGGCAGTTTAAAGGTTTAAGGGACGCCCGTGAGGGGCAGCTTAAAGGTTTAAGGGACGCCCGTGAGTGGCAGCTTAAAGGTTTAAGGGACGCCCGTGAGTGGCAGCTTAAAGGTTTAAGGGACGCCGCAGCTTAAAGGTTTAAGGGGACGCTCGTGAGCGGCAGCTTAAAGGTTTAAGGGACGCTCGTGAGTGGCAGATTAAAGGTTTAAGGGACACCCGTGAGGGGCAGCTTAAAGGTTTAAGGGACGCCCGTGAGGGGCAGCTTAAAGGTTTAAGGGACGCCCGTGAGTGGCAGCTTAAAGGTTTAAGGGACGCCCGTGAGGGGCAGCTTAAAGGTTTAAGGGACGCCCGTGAGTGGCAGCTTAAAGGTTTAAGGGACGCCCGTGAGGGGCAGCTTAAAGGTTTAAGGGACGCCGCAGCTTAAAGGCTTAAGGGGACGCTCGTGAGCGGCAGCTTAAAGGTTTAAGGGACGCTCGTGAGTGGCAGATTAAAGGTTTAAGGGACACTCCTGAGTGGCAGCTTAAAGGTTTAAGGGACACTCCTGAGTGGCAGCTTAAAGGTTTAAGGGACACTCGTGAGTGGCAGCTTAAAGGTTTAAGGGACACCCGTGAGTGGCAGTCTAAAGGTTTAAGGGACACTCATAAGCTGCAGATGTAAACGACAGGTCCTTGTGCTGTTTTGAAATATTCAAGGAACGACCAAATTCCCACGCGATCAGTGCACACGTCATCTTTCACCCAAGACAGGACAAGAGAGAACCAGACAATGGCTTCTACAAATTAAATAGGTAAACATATGAGCCACCTAACCACCAAAATCCCTAGCTCGCAAAAACAGTAAGTTTAGGGTAACTAATTGCCACAAAAACTGTTGTAGTGCTAGTATTTCCAGTAGCAGTAGTAGTAGTAAAAGCAGTACTAGTAGTAACAGTAGTAGTAAAAACATTATTTGTAGTAGCAGTAGTAGTAAAAGCAGTACTAGTAGTAGCAGTAGTAGTAAAAACAGCAGTAGTAGTAGTAGCAGTCATAGTAAAAACATTATTAGCGGTAGCAGTAGTAGTAAAAGCAATATTAGTAGTAGCAGTAATAAAAAAAGCAGTACTAGCAGCAGAAGTTGTAAAAGCGGTGGAAGTAGTAGTAGTCGTAGTAAAAGCAGTATCAGTAGCAACAGTAGTAGTAGAAGCAGTATTAGTAGTAACAGTATTAGTAGCAGCAGTAGTAGTAAAAGCAGCAGCAGTAGTAGTAAAAACAATAATAGCAGTAAAAGCAGTAGTCGTCGTAAATATTAGCAGAAATAATAGTAGTAGTAATAGTATCAGCAGTAGAAAACAGCAATCATCCTCATTACCATTGCGCAGCCATCACGCACATCGCAGCTGATTTGCGACAATCGTACGGCCGTTTCAATCCATTTATTGATATTCAATCAAAGATGTACAAACGTCGACAGACAACAACAATGAATCGTAACGTAAATTGTTAAGAGTGATGTAAGTGCTATTTGTAGACCGAAAAACCCT
>NC_090737.1:37221096-37235745 GCF_036898095.1 Palaemon carinicauda | reverse complement strand
TAGACCGAAAAACCCTTTCAGTGCAAATGCGCCTGCCAGTCATTGAAGTTCCTAAAATCCTTTCTTGGCTTTTGAAAATTACCTTAAGATTACGACACTCAATTCATTTTCCCCATTCCCTCTGTAGACAGATTGCAATGGTTTACGAGGTTCTATAGAAATTGGGTAAGTGGTCTTACTTTTTCCAAGAATGTAATCGATAATTTCATTTAGCGCATTAATCAATCTGATCTGGTATGTATCCTCAACATTTATGTATATTGATTTAGGTATCTGTCTTTAACTTTCTATAGAAAGCTCCATAATCTATTTTTATTCTACATTTTCTCGGTCAATCACTGGAACTCCCAAGGAGACTATCATTTAAAAGACAAGATAAAAAAGATATCCAGACTTAAGAAACTTCATGGCATTCACACACACGCACACACACGCATATATATATATATATATATATATATATATATATATGTAAATTATATATGTATATATATGTATATATGTAAATTATATATATATATATATATATATATATATATATATATATATATATATATATATATATATATATATATATGTATATTATATATATACAGTATATGTATATTATATATATTATATATATACAGTATATATATATATATTTATATATGTATATTATATATATGTATATATTATATATATATATGTAATTACTTATATATATATATTATATATATGTATATATATAGATAGATAGCTAGATAGATAGATATGTTTCTGTTTTGTAAACATATGTATATATATACAGTACATACATATATATATATATATATATATATATATATATATATACATACATATATACATATACATATACATATATGTATATATATATATATATATATATGTATATATATATATATGTATATATATATATATATATATATATATATATATATATATAGTGTGTGTTACTTTTCATTCTGCTGTAAATCATTATCATCATCTTTAAATTTGCACCATCAACTGCTGAAGTCAAGAAAAATGCGTTGGAATCCCTATATCCATCTGATCCCTATCCCAGCAAACAACAAGTATTTTGGAAAGTAACCAAAAAAAAAAAAAAAAAAAAATCTAAAACAGGTGAAAAACTCAATGAGATCGTCGCTTCTTTCTTGCAAATTGGAACCAGCAGTTCATTAGAAATCTCACTTCAAAATAAAGTATTTAAGAAGCCAAAATGACAAATGTCTCTGAGCTGTTAATAAAAAAGTATTTAAGAAGCCAAAATGACAAATGTCTCTGAGCTGTTAATAATTCCGAGATAAAGGTTTTAGTTTTTATTAAAAACTTGACTCAATCGTTAGAAAAAGGAAACAGACAGAACTATGGGAAGCGGTGAAAATTGCTCTTGCTTTTAATACAACAACAACAACAACTACTACTACTACTACTACTACTACTACTACTACTAATGATAATAACAGTAATAATGATGATGATGATAATAATAATAATAATAATAATAATAATAATAATAATAATAATAATAATAATACATTTCGAAAGTTCCCCAAATATTTGTTGAACTTATAAAGCATAGTAAAGATATCAACAATAGAGAAGCTTAAGCTTTGGACAGAGTTAAAATAAAAAATGAGAAAGCTTTTCTATCTTAAAGTGAGCAGAAAAATAGACACTTCATAATTAGAGGTTAGATCACACCAATCACTTAATGATAGAGAATTATTCCCTATAAAGTTTCCCTACTCTTTTTAATTTTTTACTATTTCCTCTGACTTAATTGCCATTGCGAGAAAAATTTATATTTGTCAATATTTCTTTCTTTATGAGGAACATGAAATTATTTTGAAATTATGACGCATATTTGGCCATTGTTCATCTCTTAGGTTATTTTTTTTTCTTTTCTTTTTTTACATGAGAGTTGGAGCTTGTATTTAGTATTGATTTTTATTTGCAAAAAACAAAATGTTCATAAGCAACAAATAAATGAATATATTTAGACAAATATAAACTTGTTCAGCTTAAACATGAGTTTAAAGATGGGAGTAAATTTAAAGAAACAAAAAAATCAATCATGCCATTTAACAGTTAATTCAATAAATAATAATAATAATAATAATAATAATAATAATAATAATAATAATAATAATAAGAGGGGCACTCAGTAAAGCACAGACCTCCGCCACGGCAGCTTATTCCTCGACCTTTTGCTCGACCTTGACCTTTGACCTCAACATGTATTAATTGGCGTGGATTTTCATACACTTAAATAAGAACCAAGTTTGAAGTCTGTTACAATGATGTACAAACTTATGGCTGATTACGTGAATTGGATATTTTGCTTGACTTTGACCTTTGACCTTGACCTTCCAAAATTTAATAATTTCCAGGTTTTAACATAACAGTTAATCCCTGCAAGTGTCATTACTCTACAATTAGAATTGTGGTCAGGAAGCAGTTCACAAACAAACACACACAAACGAACACACAAACAGGGGGTAAAACATGGCTTCCTTTCAAAAGAAAATAAAAAAGTAAACACGTAACGAAATGAATAAAATAATAAACATGTTGAATAATAAAAGAATAAATAAATGTGTAAATAAATAAATAGCATTATATATTGCAACTGAAAACAAACCAGTAAACAAGCAATAAAAAGGATAAAATAATAAAGAAGGCAAATAATAGATGAATAAATGATATGTAAATAAATGAATAAAAATAGGTATATTGATAAATAGATACAAGAATAAGGATGAAAGGAAATGCCAATGTAACAAATTAACCACAGAAAGAGTAAGAATAGAAAGGATAACAAAATAATAAAAAATTACCGAATTGACTAAAATAAGAGACAAGCTAAATAATAAAAGAATAAATAAATATATGAATAGATAAATAGAATTAAAAACTGCAACTGAAAACAAGTCTGTAAACAAGTAACAAAAAGAATTAAATAATAAAGATACCAAATCATAAATTAATAAATTAATGTGTAAATGAATAAATATAAAAAATTAATGAATAAATAGATACAAGAATAACGACGAAAACAAATGCTAATGTAACGACTTCACCACAGAAAAAGTAAGAATACAAATTAAATCAAACAATTAACGAAATGAATAAGATAATAATCAAGTAAAATAATAAATGAATAAATAAATAAATATACAAAATTGATGAATAAATAAATAAACATACAAAATTAATGAATAAATAGATACAAGAATAGAATCGAAATGAAATAATGTAACGACTTATATCTTTCCCATAGGAGGCAACACACCAAAAGCTACCACATGATTCCTGCCCTCTTGACTGCGTGTTACTGAATATCATTACCGATTATTGATATTTGCCTCATCCTACAATTACCCATACGATAATTTGGGGAGGGGTAAGAGAGATGATGGGTTAAAGATAATTACAGGAGGAGACTGAATATGGAAAGGTGGGGGTGATTCTACTCTGTTAGTCATCCGTGAAGATCAACTGGTAAAGGCTGCTTCTGTTGTAACTGTAATGAGAATGTATTAACGGCAAAATCCACGTAAGATATTTCTCCTTTGCGGTTTCTGAATTTTACATATTCATAAATGATATATTTGTCATCTGAGTGGCTTCCTACTCGTGACTTTACTCATGTAAACAAACTCATGTATAAAAAATATGAAAATAACAAATGAGCATCAATCTTAAAAGACTGGATCCTACTGTAATACAAATGTAAGAAGAATCATATCCTATCTTTGAGGTACCTAATAAAGGATTAAATCTTTCATAACATACGCTACTAGACTTTAATATCGTTCATACATGTTTTATCGACGCAATACTCTTAATACACGTAGCGTATAAGGTATTACAATACAAATACATAACAATAAATACTCATGTTGTGTTTCACCCTATGCCATCTTTAAATTCGCCTTTTTTTTTAAATCATTTTGTTTTTCTTATCAAAATCTATCAGTTCCGTGTAACCACAATTTTCTCTCCAAAAAGATTTACCCGTTTTCTTTTAAAGCTTCAATCCAGTCCACACCTGTATCTCTATATACCTGAGCTTTTTCTTTCAGCTGGTCTATTTTATGCCTTTCAATAGACAGTTTTAAATCTTGGAAAACTTATATCGAAATTATATTAAGAGATGCCATTAATATATTATTTATATTAAACACCAACGCTCCACCAAAAAAAAAAAAAAAATAGAAATTGTTCTTGCCATAATTCTTTCTAAAGACTTGGATAGGGCAATATTAGAATTAAATCTATTATTTGTACTTGAAATATAATTTTCTCCTAGTTCTTAACTTTTTCTTGCATTTAATCCCTAGCCCCCAGAAAAAAAAAAACTCAAGAATTGTAGGCCTACCTCTCAGAATTTTTTCTAAAACATCATAATAGAAACTTTTTTTTTTTTCTTAATTTACGATATTATCCTATTTTTTAACTTTCCCTTGCATTTAAGTATCCCCTCGAAATAAAAGCTCACAAGAATTATACTTCTCAGAATTATTTCCAACCACTAAAATCTAAAATTCAATAATAGCTGAATAGAACCTATTACTTGTACTTAATTTACAGTTTTCTCCTGTTTCTTAATTTTGTCTTGCATTTAACTAACCCCCTTCCAAGAAGTCCCCAAGAATTGTACTCATTAGAATTCTTTCTAACAACCAAAATACAGTAATAACACAAAAAAAAGAAAAAAAAAAAAAAGAATAAAGAATTTTCTCCTTTTTCTTAACTCTTCCTTCCTTCGCTCGGCGATCCACACCTACGCCAAATCCAGCTGATTTCAAAGCGATATGAAATCTGTATAACACCAGCCAATCGAGAAGGCTTTTCCCCCGGGGATGGGAACCCCTTGGCATAAACGGCGTTCGGCGTCCGGGACAAAGTTTGCAGAGCTAGATTTGACATCTGGAGCCAATCAGGTGTCAGAGTTTAAGATAATGTGACGTTTGTTAGGGCAGATTTAAGGGCGAGGGAGCAGACGAAGGAGCAGATAGAGGATGGGATCAGAGATACTGAGGGGGGAGGTTGAGGATCTGTGGGAGGGGGGAGGGAAGAGGGAGCTGGGAATGGGAGGTATAAGTCTGAAGTTTGATGGGTATCTGAACGTAAAGGACAAGATGGAAGTTTGTAATCTTCTGAGGGTTTTGATTCGATCTTCGGATACTGCCATTTCCAAGATGTCTTTATCTCTTGGTAAAGAGTGTGTCACTAACCATCGTGTTGTCATAAAATGTGGCCTCAGAATTTGGATTAAATTATGCATATTATGCATATTACGCATCCTTAGTTGACCTCTTCATTTACAACATCCGCGTAAAATTTCAATAACTTGAATTCGCATATTTCCTAAAAGAGAACTTTGACCTACACAACAATAGTATGCGGTTTCTAATCCACTGCAGGAGAAAGGCCCCAGGCATGTACTTAGTCATGTTCGAAGTTTAGCTATTTTCACCAGTACACTGGTCATTGCGGATTGGTGATGGTGGGAGACTTTTGTCTGATAGCTCACAGCAAACCAAACTAGTATGATTGCCCCTGACTAGTACAGCATTGTTGGGGATGCCTGTATACAAACCCTTTCATCATGTTAGGATATCCTTACTCAGGAAATCATAAAATTTCCCTTACCTTTCTTCGAAATATAATTATACAAGACAATAGTAAAATTATTATTTATGAAAATGATAATGATGCAAGTATTGATAATGATAAAATTGGTGAAATATTTTATAAATAGTATTAAAAAAACAGCAACAATAATGATAATAACTTCAATTTAAAAGAACACCAGAAAATTATAGCATTACTAAACACAAGCAATACAAGTTATGATGAGCTTGAAATATCTATCTACTAGTACAAGGCACACACCCACACAAATATCATGTACACACACACACACACACATATATATATATATATATATATATATATATATATATATATATATATATATAAATTATGTACTCTACAAATGCAAATGTAAATATTCATATATATATATATATATATATATATATATATATATATATATATACATATATATACATATATATATATATATATATATATATATATATATATATATATATGTGTGTGTGTGTGCGTGTGCGTGTGTGTGTGTGTGTGTGTACCCATTAAAATTCATAAAGCCATGATAGAAATATCTACAAATCAAATAAACAAAAAGGGAGAGACGATGGCTTAACGCTATTATCAAATCAAAACAATGTTTTACAACGATAAAAAACATGAGCATCACGAAACTTGAGCGCCCCTAGATAAAAAAGAAAATATTTCAATAGAATCGCGAGGGTCATGTAGCTCCCGACAAAATTTGCCAAACTAAAATGGAAAAAAACATTCAGTGAACAAAGCTGTACTTTTCAAAAATTCAACGCTTATGGGAAGCGCTCTCATTTCGAGAAAGAAAAATGTTGAAAATAAAAACATTATAAAAGAACTGCATGTGTTTTGATCTGCATTTTGTTAACTATTAGCTGATGACTAGTCTCTCTCTCTCTCTCTCTCTCTCTCTCTCTCTCTCTCTCTCTCTCTCTCTCACACACACACACACACACACACATACACACAAACTGGCCTGATGTCGCAGTGGTAACGCTCTCGGCCGACAAACTGTATTTTGCTAACTATTACCTCAGGACTATTCTCTCTCTCTCTCTCTCTCTCTCTCTCTCTCTCTCTCTCTCTCTCTCTCTCTCTCTCTCTCTCTCCTTAATGCCGTTTACCATTATTACGATTCAACGAATATTTGCCGTCAATTACAAAACGAAAATTAGATCCCAAAAACTGACTTCCTCGCACGGGAATCAACATGTCAAACCTTACGAGTGGCAAATAGACTTTCAAAAGAGAGCCAGCTGTATTCTGTGCTTGCGAGATAAGGCGAAATCGTAAAAAAAGCAAAACTGAAGTGAGAAATAAAAAACAGACATTCTTATACTGTGAAAAGAGTCCCTGAGTTCACCCGCTCCCCCAGAAAAGGAACACTCCCACTATCCCTCCCCCGCTACAAAAATGCTTGACGCAGTGATGGCCTAAGGCTAATAAAATCCCCTAAATATAACCCGTAGAGAGAGAGAGAGAGAGAGAGAGAGAGAGAGAGAGAGAGAGAGAGAGAGAGAGAGAGAGAGAGAGAGAGAGAGAGAGAGTCTTGGAGGGATTGAGGGGATGAGAAATGTTGGGGGTCAGAGAGGGGTAGACCTCACGGGGTGAGGGATAGGGGGGAAAGGGGGCAGGGTGCAGGGGCAGAGGGAAGGGGTGCTGGGGTCACAGGCAGCCCCTGTTTTTCTTTGGTCCCGTGGAAAAGTGTTTGCTAAGCTGTTTCAAAGTTGAGTTTGTTTAACCCATTGAAAAATACGAATTAATCAGGGGCTGGTCTGGGCTCTGCTCTCTGGTGTTGCCATCTGATGCTCTGTGATTTAATATTTCTCTCTCTCTCTCTCTCTCTCTCTCTCTCTCTCTCTCTCTCTCTCTCTCTCTCTCTCTCTCTCTCTCTCTTGCTCTCTCTCTCTCTCTCTCTCTCTCTCTCTTGTGTGACTCGCGAGTTAATTTTCAACCTGTTTGATGGCGTTGACGGTAATGTGCCAATTATGCAAAATCCCAGGGAGAAAGATGTTGGTGTAGGGTGATCAATTATTCCCTGAATAATGAGAGCGATATGGGGAGAGAACAGATCACTGGAAAAAAAAAAACTTTTATAAACAAGCAATATTTTTTATATAAATTAATGCGCATTATAGGAATATGCGCTACAACATACAACTATTATTATTATTATTATTATTATTATTATTATTATTATTATTACTACTAGCTAGGCTAAAACCCTTGTTGGAAAAGCAAGATGCTATAAGCTCAAGGGCTCCAACAGGAAAAATAGCCCAGTGAGGAATGAAACAAGGAAATAAAAAAATTACAAGAGAAGAATAAACAATCAAAATAAAATATTTCAAGAACAGTAACAACATCAAATAGACCCTTCACATATAAACTATAAAAACTTAAAAAACAAGAGGAAGAGAAATAAGATAGAGCAAAAATTTTTAAGTATAATCGAGCAAAATAGAAGACCTTCAAGCACTCTATTTATAAGAATAAATACACATTATTATTATTATTTGCTAAGCTACAAACCCTAGTTGGAAAAGCAGATGCTATAATTATGCCCAGTGGGCTCCAACAGAGAAACATAGCTCAGTGAGGAAAGGAAACGAAGCAAAATAAAATATTTTAAGAAAAGCAACAACATTAAAATAAGTATCTCCTATATAAACTATAAAAACTTTAACAAAACAAGAAGAAGAGAATTAAGATAGAATAGTGTGCCCGAGTGCACCTGCAGTAATATGCCCTGTCGACCTCGACATACAGAACAACTATTAAAATGGGATTACTATAATCGAGTAATTTATGTAAATTTATGTTTAAAGCGAAATATCTAAATAGCCCTGAATTTAATTATATACATATAAGAAAAGGTTTCCTAGGACATGATAAAAAGAATGAACCAAGCTAGATATCGCGACATGCAACAGTAAAGGAATTGTGTGCATACAATTATTCGATTATGTATAATCGAGTAATCGATGTAAAAAATTTTGTATAGAGAAATGATACCCAATAATCCTGAGTTTAGTTATATATGTATATGTATATATATATATACTATATATATATAAAAGCATATATATATACATACATATATATATGTATATATATATATACAGTATATTATATATATATATATATATACATGCATCAGAAACTTAGAGCCTTACTAAGCCTCAGAACATAATCTAGTTACAACTCAAAGAGCTATGTAAAGAATAATGATGGGAATAACACTAAAGACAGAAAAAGAGCAATATGGAGGATATTCTAACAACTTGTAAGAAAAAGAAATGGACAGGACATATAATGAGAATGACAGACAATAGATGGACAATAACAAAATGATTCCCCTGGAGATTGCAAAAGAAGCAGGGGAAGGAAGAGAAGACGATGGATTGACGAACTAAGAAAGTTTGCACCTGTGGACTGGCATATAAAAAACCATAAACAGACATAAGTGGAAGGACATAGTTGAGGCCTTTGTTCTGCAGTGTACTAGTAACGACTGATGATGATGATAACCTACATATAAGCAAAGGTTTCCCAAGAAATCACAAAAAAAAAAAATGGGCGAAGAGTCTGCTAATTAAAAAGATTCATATGTTCGAATAATGACCATGTCATCACGATTTTGGCTGTACAATATGTAACAATTTTGGACGTCCTGTTCTGTTAACTAGATGGGTTATTGTATATATTTTAAACTCAATTCTCGCTTTGATACTGAGGTAGTGTAATTCAGTTAGTATGCAACCTACGAAAGATTAAATATATTAAGGGTTTCAAGAGGAAACTGAAGCCTTTCTTGTTTTCTAAGTGCTTCGATATTGTAGAATTGACAATTGATATGGAATACGTTGCGTGATACGAAAAAGAAAATTTTCAAGCCTGGTAAATGGACATGAAAGAACTGCAGTAAAATTTGCAGCAGTTATGTATTTACAAAAGTGTTTGCGCAGAGGTTTCATGTATGAATAAATCATGTAAAAAAGGTTCAGCTACTTCTGAACCATTTTTCAATCAATCAAATCTCATTGAGAAGAAACAGCTGTTTTATTTGCCTTGTTTACACTTAAATGCAACAAACCCTTCTTCCATTTACAATGACTATACTATACAAGAGTACGCGACCCGTCAGAATTGATGGCTAAATATTTGGATAGATATACAAACACGCGTGCACAGATTAAACCCTTCCCACCCTTCCCCCTTCCGTAACCACAACTCGGCAGTTTCGTCAATTTGTGGGAGATTGTTGTTTCCGAGTGTACTTCTCGGGGTATCCCCTCTCACCAGGGTGTGACTACTCCCTTTCCCTCTACCCCAGGGACGGGGAGAGATCGAGGAAAGACGTAGTATATATACATTATATATATATATATATATATATATATATACATTTATATATATATGTGTATAAATATGTATATAAATATATATACATATATATGTATATATGTATATATATATATATATATATATTATAGGGGAGATTACAAATCATAGCAGCTATGCCAACAACTGCAGAGAAAAAAAAACTATTGTTAATGTGTTCGTGTATTAATAAAAAAAAGTTCAGATCTACAAATAGGCCTCAACAATGTCTATGTTTTTTCCTCTTTTTATTATTTTTTAATAATAAATTAAAAGATACTTAAATATAGATGTAGGTGCAATCACAAAGGATACAGTTATATTGCTCAGTCGTTTAGCTCAAGGTCTAAAATATACTATGATATGATTATCTACTTGGAATGTGAAAAAAAAAATATTGGAACTCTGAAATCATGATGCCTTCGAAAAAAATATTCAAGGGGACTACTTGAATTAACAATTGGCGTTTGTAGATGGATATGAGAGAGAGAGAGAGAGAGAGAGAGAGAGAGAGAGAGAGAGCTAATGAACAGATAAACAAGAAACATTAACAGAAAGAGCAGAGAAATGAAGGAAAGTCATCACTCATGTTGTTCGAGAACAGTTGATAAGCAAAGTCTTCAAAAGAAAAGCGAGGAAAGAAAATCATTAGCATGAGAGAGAGAGAGAGAGAGAGAGAGAGAGAGAGAGAGAGAGCTATTATGATGAATCTGTCATTTGTAAACATTCACGTTCTTTTCACTGGACCACTCGAACATTGTTGTTGGCAGCGGGGGTTCTCGGAGCCAGCCAGCCAACCTTCCCGGGCGCGCTGGTGCGTTCGTCGCAAGAAAAGTCATAATAATTCCTTTTCTTGGATTTTCCGCTTGAATCAAGGCTGCGACTGCAATGTAAGAAGAACGCTCTTTTTTCACTCTTTTTCTTTGCCTCAACCATTTTTCTCCTTTCTTTAATCCGGTTGAAAACTTAGCTTCTTTTCTCTTCTCTCCCATTATAATGCACGTCTGAAATTTGATGATTTTTTTCGCGGGCGTTCGCTACCGTCTAATCACTAATGTTTACACGAAGCAGCTTTTGTCAATATGGGAACTTTTGTTAAGAAAATAATGCAAAAGAATGTCGGGGAAATTATGATGCAGGATGCTTCAACTTTATTTTTCATTCATTATTTTTTTTCTTTATTATTCATTCATCCCTTTTTTTCTCTCTCTTCTCGTCCATCCGGTCGCCTTTCAAGTAATTTCTAATATATGCCCTTTTCCCCTTCAACCACTTGAGGTGAAAACACTAATTAGAAACATCAAGATAAATCATTAAAAAAAGGAAAGGAGAAAAAAGAGAATTTTTAAGTCGAAGGATATTCTAATCGAATCTATGTTAGTTTGTTGGTTATATTTTCTTTTCGTTTTTATTTCATCATTCTAATTTCTTATCGCTAAATTCTTATAGTTCCCCAAAAATATGTCTTTACATAAAAGGGTTTTTGAATTATTCATTATAAGTATTTACGCATGTTTGACAAGAATATCATTACGATAGAGTAATTACGCAGTAATCTTCAATCCTCTCTCTCTCTCTCTCTCTCTCTCTCTCTCCCTCTCTCTCTCTGATACATGCAAACAAATCCATCATTATGATACATTAGATACAGAGTATTATTCTCCATCTCTCTCTCTCTCTCTCTCTCTCTCCTCTCTCTCTCTCTCTCTTTGATATATGCAAAAAATCCATCATTATGATACGTTAAATAAACATTATTATTTAATTTCTCTCTCTCTCTCTCTCTCTCTCTCTCTCTCTCTCTCTCTCTGATGCATGTAAACAAATCCATCATAATGATACATTAGAAACAGAGTAATAGTCAATTCTCTCTCTCTCTCTCTCTCTCTCTCTCTCTCTCTCTTTGATATATGCAAAAAATCCATCATTATGCTACGTTAAATAAAACATTATTATTCAATCTCTCTCTCTCTCTCTCTCTCTCTCTCTCTGTGATACATGCAAAAAAATCGATCATTATGATACATTAAATAAACCTTATTATTGAATTTCTCTCTCTCTCTCTCTCCTCTCTCTCTCTCTCTCTCTCTCTCTGTGTGTGTGTGTGATACATGCAAAAAATCCATCATTATGATAAGTTAAATAAACTTACTATTCCATTTCTCTCTCTCTCTCTCTCTCTCTCTCTCGCATACATGCAAACAAATCTACCATTGTGATACATTAGATACAGTGTAATATTCCATTCTCTCTCTCTCTCTCTCTCTCGTCTCTCTCTCTCTCTGTGATACATGCAAAAAGCCATCATTATGATATACTGTATCCAATAAACATTAATATTCCATTTCTCTCTCTCTCTCTCTCTCTCTCTCTCTCTCTCTTTCACATACAAACAAATCCACCATTATGATATATTAGATACACAGTAATAATCCCTTCTCTCTCTCTCTCTCTCTCTCTCTCTCTCCTCTCTCTTTCTCTCTCTCTGGTGGATATACGAGGTGCCTCACACTGAGGGACCTGGGGGAACCCAAACAAAAAATAAGGCAACAAGGTAAGGTAAGGTACATGCAAACAAATCTAACATTAAGATACATTAGATACACAGTAATATTCCATTCTCTCTCTCTCTCTCTCTCTCTCTCTCTCTCTCTCTCTCATATATATATATATATATATATGCAAACAAATTACTATTATGATACATTAGATACACAATAATATTTCATTCTCTCTCTCTCTCTCTCTCTCTCTCTCTCTCTCTGTGACATGCAAAAAGCCATCATTATGATATACTGTATCCAGTAAACATTAATATTCCATTTCTCTCTCTCTCTCTCTCTCTCTCTCTCTCTCTCTCTCTCATACATGCAAACAAATCTTCCATTATGATACATTAGATACACAGTAATATTCCATTCTCTCTCTCTCTCTCTCTCTCTCTCTCTCTCTCATATATATATGCAAACAAATCTACCATTATGATACATTAGATACACAATAATCTCTCTCTCTCTCTCTCTCTCCTCTCTCTCTCTCTGTGATACATGTAATAAGCCATCATTATGATATACTGTATCCAGTAAACATTAATATTCCATTTCTCTCTCTCTCTCTCTCTCTCTCTCTCTCTCTCTCATACATGCAAACAAATCTACCATTGTGATACATTATATACACAGTAATATTCCATTCTCTCTCTCTCTCTCTCTCTCTCTCTCTCTCATATATATATGCAAACAAATCTACCATTATGATACATTAGATACACAATAATCTCTCTCTCTCTCTCTCTCTCTCTCTCTCTCTCTGTGATACATGTAATAAGCCATCATTATGATATACTGTATCCAGTAAACATTAATATTCCATTTCTCTCTCTCTCTCTCTCTCTCTCTCTCTCTCTCTCATACATGCAAACAAATCTACCATTGTGATACATTATATACACAGTAATATTCCATTCTCTCTCTCTCTCTCTCTCTCTCTCTCATGCAAACAAATCCACCATTAGGATACATTAGATACACAGTAGTATTCCATTCTCTCTCTCTCTCTCTCTCTCTCTCTCTCTCTCATATACATGCAAACAAATCTACCATTGTTATACATTAGATGCACAGTAATATTCGATTCTCTCTCTCTCTCTCTCTCTCTCTCTCTCTCTTTCACATGCAAACAAATCCACCATTAGGATACATTAGATACACAGTAGTATTCCATTCTCTCTCTCTCTCTCTCTCTCTCTCTCTCTCTCTCTCTTCCATACATGCAAACAAATCTACCATTGTGATACATTAGATGCACAGTAGTATTCGATTCTCTCTCTCTCTCTCTCTCTCTCTCTCTCTCTCTCTCTTTCACATGCAAACAAATCCACCATTAGGATACATTAGATACACAGTAGTATTCCATTCTCTCTCTCTCTCTCTCTCTCTCTCTCTCTCTCCCTGCCAATATTTACTCAAAGATGACCACCTAGACGTAATTTTGACTCGTCATCCACACTTTGGTGGCTGCTAAACTGTCTGTTGCAGTTGTTATGATGCTGGAATACGATCTTATATATGTTATTTTTGTAACTGATATACAGATGATTTACTGCAATAATTTTTTTTCTGTTGATTTCTGATGCACTGTACGTAACTGCCAATATGTAACTTTGTTTGACATCTTTGGGCGTAATAAATTTATTAAATAATCTCTCTCTCTCTCTCTCTCTCTCTCTCTCTCTCTCTCTCATGCAAACAAATCCACCATTAAGATACATTAGATACACAGTAATAATTCCAATCTCTCTCTCTCTCTCTCTCTCTCTCTCTCTCTCTCTCTCCTACATGCAACATAGAAAACACTTGGAATCCATACCAGCGGATGTAGTAAACAATAACACGGTAAACGAGTTGAAGAATAAGTTAGACAAGATCATAAGAACTCTCTTAATGCTGAAACTAAATCGCTCTACCAAAGGGCAAATAGTCTCCGCGGATGGACTAAAAAGTCTTTGAGACATCTAAAATTCTTGTAACTCCTTGTAACTCTCTCTCTTTGATAAATGCTAACAAATCAAATATTTTTATCCTAATGTTCATGGAGTTTAAAATC
>NC_090737.1:37211096-37216096 GCF_036898095.1 Palaemon carinicauda | reverse complement strand
TTTGATAAGACTCCACTAGCATTAACTATACACTTGCTATGCACATGGACAGATTTAATTAAATTCACATATTTAAGAGGAATTCCCTAATAAAGCAGGAATGCACAAAATTGGCCGGTGTACGCTATCAAAGGCTTTTTCATAGTCCACAAATGCCATCAAAAGTGGATTTCTATATTCTACGCGCTGCTGTACAATATGTCTCAAAATGGTAGTTTAATCAGTGCAACTTCTACTTTTCCGAAATCCTGCTTGTTCATCTCTCAGCTTTTCATCAATCTTTCGCTCCAGTCTCTTTAGAATAAGCATACTATATATTTTCATAACAACTGACGTAAGTGTTACGCCTCTGTAATTATTTGCCATTTTCACCAACATTCCCAACTCCCATTCATCAGGGTTTGCTTTTCATGCCCCATTCTACAAAATAATCTTGTAAGTATTCTGGGAGTCACTTCGTTTTCGGCCCGTTTGATCTCGGCAGTTATTCCATCGTATCCAGAAGCTTTCCATCACTTTGGTTTTTTGAGGATAGCTTCGACTTCAAACACACTGAATTCATTCATGGGCATATCAAGGCCTTCATCAGCTTCAGGTATATCAATAAAATTATTCCCTTCATATCTCCTATCCATAACCTCACTAAAGTGTTCCATCCAACGTTGCCTTTTTCATCTTCTGTTGTTATAACAGATCCATCTCTCTTTTTGATGGGATGAGCAATTCTTACACCATACCCACTTCCTGAATTAATAGCTTTATTAGCCTCATCTGCTTCACTATCTAAATATTCTCTCCAGTTATTGCTGGCTTTTCTTTTGACCTCACTTTCAATACTGGAATACTTAGCATGCTCTACCTTTCTACTTTCTCGAAAACTTTCAACAATCAATTTGTCTTTGCCTTTTATAGTATCCCAAGTATCTTTTGATAATAATAATAATAATAATAATAATAATAATAATAATAATAATAATAATAATAAAGATATTAACAATAATAATAATGATAATAATAATAATAATAATAATAATAATTCTCATTATTATTATTATTATTATTATTATTATTATTATTATTATTATTATTATTATTAATACCCTCACTTATGATAAGTGTTTGTAAATACGCCAGGTGAACAAGCCTTAATTGCTTCACATAGCAATTAATGTTATTGTGTAACAGTCCGTTAAAAGACAATTACACGATACTAAGCGCACGAAACCCCGCGAATGAGAGTCCGTGCGTGTACGTGCGTGCTACGAGTATGTGGTTCCGTGCACACGTGCAGCCCATCCAGCTGGGGTAATATTTTGTCTACGCCACATATAATTTGTGCCATCAAATCAATTCTCCGCTGAATATTTAAAGGGCCAACCATTGGCTTCACGCACGCACGCACGCACTTCCGTAGTTGAAGAAATGATTCAGAATTACAGGTGAGAGAGGGCTCTTTAAAATACGACCCCCTACCCACTCTCCCTCTCTCCCCCCATCTCCAACCCACCCACACACTATCTCCAACATCCCTAGTCCCTTCCCCCACCCAGGAGGAGTAAGGGTGTCTCCAATAGAGCAGAAATTAAATTTAAAATTATATTTGAAATATTAATATTGGTTACTGAAGTAACAGATCTAAAGAGCAAAACAAAAATGAAAATAAATATACACTGTATATCATTAAAGAAAAAACAATAGAACAGGGATAAGATAAGATTAAAAATTATATTCAAAATATTAGTATCGAAACTGAAGGACAGATCTAAGAACCATATATATATATATATATATATATATATATATATATATATATATATATATATATACATATATATATAAATTTATATACATTTATATATATATAAATTTATATATATATATATATATATATATAAATTTATATATATATATATAATATATAAATATATATATGTATATATATATATATATATATATGTATATGTATATGTATATATATATTTAGACCAATGACAAAAAAGCTAATGTATATATCATTAACCGAAAAGATAATCAAAGTTTATAAAAAATAAAGAGATAATGAAATTAATAAGACAAATAAAAATAATTATTATTCCGGGAACTAAAGCAATACATATAGTTAACATTAAAAATCTTATTGATATGGAAGATACCGACTTTGTAAATCAAACAAAATCCCTTTCATAAGAACAAAACATATTTCAGAGATATATTATTCTATTGTTTAGGAGGAAGCTTTAAACCCTAACGATTTATTAATACTATACCATTTAAATTAAAATAATCATAACATATTTACACTTAAGTAAATATGCATAAGAAATGTTAATTTAATTCTTATCATTTCCCTTATATCAAAGATAATTACAAATTTCATATATCTATATGTTCATATAAGCAGTAAGAACATATGATTAAAACGGAATCGGTTTATGTATAATGACACCAGAATACCTTGATATATCACTTATCATAATTGAATCTAATTTGCATAAGAATATGTGCGCTTCTAATCCGTATAAATTCATATGTAGCATAACTATTCGGAAAAATATACATAATCATATTAAGATTCCTTAACATAAATCATAACATTTAAAACAATTAAAAAAAGTAACTAATAAGAGCATGGAATCAGTAAGATGAATTTCAGAATCTATTTAAAAAAAAAAAAAAAAAAAAAAACCTATAATGGGCAGGGTCAATACGATGAATTTGAAAATAGATTAAACGCACAATTTAGGATATTATAATCTTACTGGAACACAACAACATCAAAGGATTCATACATATTAATATACGCATTGATGCAATTTAACCTTACTGAAAGTTTAATGGCAAAATTCGATTCAAGGTATTTTTTATTTTGATCAATAAGCAAATTATATCAGTAAATATGTAGAAGTGTACTCATTAGACAGATGACCTTCGCTACGACAACTTATTTCTCGACCTTTTTTTTGTCGACCTTGACTTTGACCTTTGACCTTAACGTGTATTAATGGGCTTGGATTTTTATAGTCTCAAATAATTCTTCGTCTTTCAAGGGGTTAACTACTACACTGTAATTGTTCAGTGGCTCTGTGACAACGATGTTTAAACCTATGGCTGATTACAAGAATTGGACATTTTGCTTGGCCGTGACCATGACCTCCGACGTGACCTTCCAAAATTTAATCATTTCCAGCTTTTTACATAACTGGTAATCCCTGCAAGTTTCATTACTCTATCGATTAAAATTGTGGCCAGGAAGTTGTTCACAAACAAACGCACACACACACAAACACCCAAACAGGGACGAAAAGATAACCTCCTTCCAACTTCATTAGCGGAGGTAAATATACTTCGACGATTCTTTTCAGGCAATAACACATAACACTATAGACTTAAAAATAACATATAAATGAAAACATTCAATAAATAATAAATATAAATCATTCGAAAAAAAAACAATACCATAATAGAAGATCGCATTAACTTCCCAAAGGTCTCCTGAGTGACTCAATAAAAAAATGACAGAAAAAAAATGTAATAATGAAAGTGAAAAGTGTTTAACACGTTTGCAATATTTGCTCGACAGTTAACCCTGGATGGGAGATGAAAATCATGACCCTAGAGAAAAATGAAATCAGATAAAACTTTTTTTTTGTATTATAGGATTATTATGACTCGCATATATTGAGGTTTTACATGCGTGTGTGTGTGTATGTGTGTGTGGGTTTATGTGTGAGCGTGGATATATGTGTGTGTGTGTGGCTGTATGTGTGTGTGTGAGAGAGAGAGAGAGAGAGAGAGAGAGAGAGAGAGAGAGAGAGAAAGAATGTGGGAATTTTAAATTATGTATATAAGGGACTTAAAGTTTAAGAAAATAATGGTGAATATATGAAGTATTTCGTCGATGTAGCAAATTACACATACACACACACCCACACACACACACACACAAACATATATATATATATATATATATGTATATATAGGTATATCTATATATATGCGTATACATGTATATATATGTATGTATATATATGTATATATACATATATATACACACACATATATATATATATATATATATGTATATATATATATATAGATAGATATACATATATGTACACATATATATAAATATATATATACATATATATATATATATATATATAAATATACATGTGTATATGCATATATATACATATAAATACATATGCATACATATACATATATACATGTATATACACGTATATATACATATATATATATATATATATATCATCTCCTACACCTATTGACGCAAAGGGTCTCTCTCTCTCTCTCTCTCTCTCTCTCTCTCTCTATATATATATATATATATATATACATATATATGTATATATATACATATATATATATATATATATAGAGAGAGAGAGAGAGAGAGAGAGAGAGAGAGAGAGAGAGAGATCACAGCATTCAATATTTACATAGTGACTTCTGTATAAACTTCCTTGTGATAGTTATCTAATTTTCTTATACATCGTTTATGTAACAAATGGATCGGTCGAACATTACCACGTAACTTGCTTATTGTTGTTTGTGTGTTTGCGTGTGTTTTTCTTAGTGAACACCTTGCTGGTCACAATTTTTATCGTAGAGTACTGAAACTTACAGGGATTAAATGTTATGTAAAAATCTGGTAATGATTACATTTTGGATGATCAAGGTCAAAGGACAAGGTCACACTCAAGCAAAATGTCCAATTCACATAATTAGCCATAAATTTGGACATCGTTGTCACAGACACTTCAAACTTGGTTCATACTTGAGTGTATGAAAATCCACGCTAATCGATACATGTTAAGGTCAAGGGTCAAGGTTAAGGTAGAGAAAAAAGTTTGAGAAATTAGCTGCCACGGAGAGGTCTGCACTCTTCCGAGTTCCCCTCTAGTTTTGAGAGTGTAAACATTCGATGGATTCTTACAATTGGTCAGTAAAAATTCCTTCATGTCTATACTGACAAAAGT
>NC_090737.1:37203596-37206096 GCF_036898095.1 Palaemon carinicauda | reverse complement strand
ATACTTGCATAATAGCGTCAATTCGGAAGCTTTTAATGGTAAAGGCAAAGAACACACATCAGGGAGAGAGAGAGAGAGAGAGAGAGAGAGAGAGAGATAGCAACATGCAATAATAAAGAAATGCTAAATGTATTGATTATTGTCATCACGAATTAAGTAATGAAAAACAAATATATCCATACTGTTAGAAAATGAGAGAGAGAGAGAGAGAGAGAGAGAGAGAGAGAGAGAGAGAACCATATGCATTGATGAAGTAATGCTTGCTAAATGTATTGATTACTGTCTTCACATATTAAATAATGAAAAAATATGTAAATTCTGTTAAGAGAGAGAGAGAGAGAGAGAGAGAGAGAGAGAGAGAGAGAACAACACCATGTATTTATAAAACAATACTAAATTAATTGAGAATTCGTCTTGACAAATTAAACAGTGGAAATATTATACCCAAACTTAATATTTCTGTGTGTCTCCGCTAAATTGATAACAAAATACATTGATAAAGAAATGCTAAATATGCTCAGAATTCTCTTTAATAAATAATGAAAACATTATATATATCCAAACTGTTGATTATTATTTGTGTGTTCACCAAGCCACATGTTTTCTCTCAATCTAATTTTCCTTACTTTGAATTTTCCTTCGAATTTTCCTTCCATTTAATTTATTTTCGTTTCTACCTCAACCGACTGCTCAGAGTTCGCCCTTGGGCAAGCCTTATCAAAACCAACCCCGGATCTTCAAAGGCAAGGGTCCTAATCTCTGGAGAGAGAGAGAGAGAGAGAGAGAGAGAGAGAGAGAGAGAGAGAGAGAGAATATTCTCTGAATAAAATGACTAACTAGTACGTTCGCTTCATTCTTTAACGAAGTGATGTATAACATTTTAAGACTTCTTTCGATAGAGTTTCTATTTCGGTCCTTAAGCGGGGTTTACATGATCAAACGGTTGGTCGAACCCGGTTGTCGAACTTGTCAAAGGGTTCGAAGAGGTGGAGACAGTCACAAATGCATAAGGTTTGTGGACAATGAAGCCCCGCCCACAAAATTCAGGTGAGAACAGACTCTTTTTCCGATCGTTCGCCAAACGTGTTCGACAACCAAATACCCCGTTCACACGTTCGAACATAACTCCGAACAATTGTCTGTCAAACTGCGTTCGACGAACCGTTCGAACCTGTAAACCCGCCCTTAGGGGGTGCCTTGTTTTACATTAAAATGGGAAGATCCTTTAGGATGGAATAGTCCAGAGAGAAGTTATGTCAGACAAATGACAAGAAAAATAGGCAAATTAGTAAATGATTATTAGACGCAACCCAAGCTGAAAGAATGAATTTCTTAACCCATATGGATGATAATACACACACACACATGCATGCCCACACTCACACACACACACACATACATATATATATATATATATATATATATATACTGTATATCGTATATACATCATGTGTGTATTATGCACAATTAAGTTAATAACATTTACTCAAGTTTCTTAACTATTGTCGTGGCCAGATTCCCAGTTCATTCATTTCTGGAGACGTACCAGCCGGAAAAGTTGGGCATGTAACTTCAATGACCATACATCTAACCCTTAAAATTCTCTTTCATTCTGTTACTATCAAAAGCAACTTTAAAAGTATGAAAAGGTTTGTGTAGAATGCCCAAGGCTAGTACAGTGGTAACTTGTTCGCTTAGCATTCGTATGGTAGCAGATCGATATCAGCCCTGAACCGTGAGTTTAAGTTGTTTACTGTGGTTTGTTCTTGCCCGGCTGACGGTCTGGTGAACATCTATTCTGATGAAACTAGGCACCTTTACCTTTACCTTTACTTCTGATGCATCTAAATAAACACTTAGGGTTTTGGTAGCCTACTGGTAACATCCCTGCGGGGCAATGTGCTGGATTGGGGTTCGAGGAACGCTCACGCTCGATGGTTTATTGTAGAGTATGCAATCTCATTATCCTTGTGGGTTTGGGGGTGCCTATGGGTCTACCCGCTGAGTCATCAGCAGCTATTATCTGGCTCTACCTGGTCCTAGCTGGGGTGGGGAGGGGCTTGGGTGCTGATCATATGTATATATAGTCAGTCTCTAGTGCATTGTCATTGTCCCTTTCCTCTGCCATTCATGAGTGACCTTCATACCGGACTATTTATATATCCAAAACAGCCAAGTATTTCTAACGTATTTCCACTGGGGACCTACAGAGCTACCCAAGATGATGAAATCGACTAATAATAATTACATCATTCGCTGGCATATAGTTAAAGGTGATATAAAAGTTCCATCGTACTTCCTTGACTGAATGACTAAATACCGTCGTCAACTTCGTGCGAAGGTTATGTTTTGATAGACGTGTATTTGTTTGTATGTCTGTCTGTATTTGTGATTCGCATAACTCAAAAGCTATTTGACCGAGTCTCATCAAATTTGTTGGGATGATTGGCCATGATCCAAAGACACGTTAATTAGATTTTGGGAGTGATTGCGTCAAAGG
>NC_090737.1:37183596-37188596 GCF_036898095.1 Palaemon carinicauda | reverse complement strand
ATCAATTCTATTGATTTACATATTTATCTATATATCTCTCAAGTATTTTCAACAGTCTGAAATGAGCATGCAAAGATTTACATATATACTGTCTTCAAAAAATTTACATATTTGTTATCTTTATATAAACATTAATTATCTAAAATCTATTCCTCCTGTATTATATTTAATCGAAATCTATATATTTATACTGTATCTTTCTATATATATATATCAAGTATTTTCAACATAGTCTGAAATGCACATACAAAGCATTGTATATTTTGACGTCATTAAAAAAATTATATTTATTACATATTAATTTATTAATTTATCATGAATTATATTTTGTATTATATTTCATCGCATTCTATCTATTTAAATATCTATCTATATATCTATCAAGTATTTTCACCATAGTCTGAAATGTGCATGCATAAAATTGTATATTTTGACAAGAAACATGATTTTCCTTCTGACCGTAATATTAATTTCCTAATAAAAGACCGGAATACTTCTTTCATAGTCCTTTGCATGAACGAGACAGTCAAAGAGATGCATGAATGTTATCAATTTCATGAAAAATGCATTTAATCAATCTTTTAGCATTAAGCAATACCATTAAAAATGTACTTCTTCTTACTGGAGAATAATGAAGTTTTCTATGCCCTCGCGTGCGATTGCGTGCGCCACCATTGAATTCGCTCGAGGAAAAAAAAATCTAAATATGTTCCTCTCTCATCTACAACACATACTGACGCTATGCACACTTCCATTTCCCTGATTAAATTGCCCACAGCGTGTGTAAGAAACTTGCATAATCACGCTATTCATGTATTAAGGCAGAACTTGTGAATAAGAAAAACATAGTTTGAGTGTGAGCACGCAAGACGTTTAGTTCTTGTTTTTTTTTTCCTCCAATAGAGCCAGGTCGTTTCACGGAAAAACGGAAATGTAAGCTATGGGTAAAGATGTCTTTTCAGCACATGTCCATTTCGTGTCCTTCCCCCTAATATCCATAAACTCCTCCCTAGTTACCTCTGCCCTCCCCACACCTCTTCCCCAGGCCTCCCCAGGCCCCGTTTAAAGGACAGTTGTTAAATACGAGAGACTTCTAAGCTGACTCTAACAGCCTAGTTTAGGCTTCCCCTCGCGAATACTTCTAATACGGGCGCCGCCTCTAGTCGGTTGAAATTATATGAAAAGAGAGGAAACCTTCCTGGCCAAAATATGAGACTAGGGTTTCATCTTGGACCACCTGCAAGAAGGTTGCAGTGGGGGAGAAGAGAGAGAGAGAGAGAGAGAGAGAGAGAGAGAGAGAGAGAGAGGGGGGGGGGGTAATGAAACATGGGTTGTTTTACCTTAGACTTTAGAGGTCTTTTGAAAAAGCGCCATGCGATCCTTGTGGTTCTTTCACCTTACGCCCTTCAAAGAATGAAAGAAACTCTGCGTCTAAACAACGTGGAATGAATCTTGTCTAAATTTTAACGTTCATTAACAAATATAAGTCTTGTGGAGTCAATCAAGTTGCGTTAGAGAGAAGCAACGAAATTAAGACTCAATTTGCCTGGTAATAAAATCAGAACTGAGATAAGATAACAAAATCATCCTAGATAGTGGCAACGCAAAGGTGCAGCGCGGGTAATGGACTCCATGATAAAAATGGCATTTGATGTGGTCCCCTGTAATGATATATGACCTTCAAGTTGCGAGACGGTAGAGGTGAAAATCGCGTGCCCCGGACGGTCATATATGCCCCTAGAGACACGGCAGGGGCCTGCGTTGTGGTGTTTAAGTATCTCGAGACATTATTTTTATTCCAATGCGTGGCGGTGTAGTCACTTTTAAGTGTATTTGTATGCGTAGAGGACAAGTGTAAAATGGCTCTCACAATGAGTTGGGCAGAGCTATAAGTCTTCTTTAAAAATGACTCTCGCTCGCCGAGACGACACTAAAAACCCGACTCTCTTCCACCATCCCACAGGTAAGGAGAGAGAGAGAGGGAGAGAGAGAGAGATAGAGAGAGAGAGAGAGAGAGAGATGGGGGGGGAGATGGAATCTTGTTTATAACTGCAGTTCTTTTCTCAGGGATACAACCACGGAATGAAAATATGGAATAATATACTCTCTCTCTCTCTCTCTCTCTCTCTCTCTCTCTCTCTCTCTCTCTCTCTCTCTCTCTCTCTCTCTCTCTCTCTTTGTTTCTGTAGTTAACCCCAACTCTTAAATTAGATATGATTTTATAATTATTAGAACTTTCAACATTTGCTTTTAAGGGCTGAGCGATGGTAATTCTTAAAATTACATAAAATATACCAATTAGGAAAATGTCATACGAAGAAAAGCCAGATTATTCCATATTAAAAGAAAGTAAAATACTGAATTAATTTCTAAAATATAAAAAACTAATGAACATAAAAATCATATAGGCGATATTTAATTGTTCTGAGGCTATTTTCCTCTTGGTAAGAGTAGAAGAGATTCTTTAGCTATGGTAAGCAGCTCTTCTAGGAGGACACTCCCAAATTAAACCATTGTTCTCTAGTCTTGGGTAGTGCCATAGCCTCTGTCCCATGGCCTTCCACTATTATTATTATTATTATTATTATTATTATTACTTGCTAAGCTACAACCCTAGCTGGAAAAGCAGGATGCTATGCCCAGGGGCTTCAACAGGGAAAATAGACCATTGAGGAAAGGAAACAAGGACAAAAATCTCTAAGAAGAGTAACAACATTAAAATGAATAACTCCTTTATAAACAAGAAAAACTTTAACAAAACAAGAGGGAGAGAAAGAAGACAACAGCGTGCCTGAGTGTACCCTCAAGCAAGAGAACTCTAACCCAAGACGGTGGAAGTCCATGGTACAGAGCCTATGTCACTACCCGAGACTAGAGAACAATTGTTTGATTTTGGAGTGTCCTCCTAGAAGAGCTGCTGACCATAGCTAAAGAGTCTTCTACCCTTAACAAGAGGAAAGTGGGCACTGAACAATTACAGTGCAGTAACCCCTTGGGTAACAAATAATTGTTTGATAATCTCAGGGTTGTCAGATTTATGAGGACAGAAGAGAAAATTAAAGAATAGGTCAGACTATCCGCTGTGTGTATGTAGGCAAAGGGAAAATTTACCGTAACCAAAGAGAAGGACCCAATGTAGTACTGTAAGGCCAGTCAAAAGACTAATTCTCTAGCGGTAGTATGTCAATGGGTGGCTAGTGCCCTGGCCAACATATTCTTGGATTAGAGTTCTCTTACTTGATGGTACACTCAGGCACGCTATTCTATCTTATTTATCTTCCTCTTTTTTTGAAGTTCTTATAGTTTATATATGAAGGCCCTTTGCGTCAATAGGAGTAGGAGGAGGAGACAATGATGATGATGATGATGACATGTGAAAGATCCAATTTAATGTTGTTACTGTTCTTAAAATATTTAATTTTGATTGTTTATTACTTCTCTTGTAGTTTATTTCATTGTTTCCGTTCCTCACTGAACTATTTTCCCTACTGGAGCCCTTGGGATTATGGCATCTTGTTTTTCCAACTAGGGCTATAGGTTAGCTTGTAATAATAATAATGATAATAATTATGATAATAAAAATAAAAATAATAATAATAATAATAATAATAATAATAATAATAATAATAATAATAATAATAATAATAATAATAATAATAATGAAATACTATTGGAATGAGGAAAACATTATATAGGAAAATTCTAAAATTCATAAATAAATAGACATAGATTCAACAGAAAAATTTATCATATAAGAAACCGATATATAAATATATATATATATATATATATATATATATATATATATATATATATATATATATATATATATATATATATATATATGGAGTGAGAGAGAGAGAGAGAGAGAGAGAGAGAGAGAGAGAGAGAGAGAGAGAGAGAGAGAGAGAGAGAGAGAGAGGATAAGGTTGGTGAGAGCACATTTGTCTATATTTAGTCTTGCAAAAAATAATCATAACTAGCTAAATGCATATGTTTTCAGTGTCATGAGAGAGAGAGAGAGAGAGAGAGAGAGAGAGAGAGAGAGAGAGAGAGAGAGAGAGAGAGAGATAATCATATTTAGGTAGTGCATATGTTTGTAGTGTCATAAGAGAGAGAGAGAGAGGAGAGAGAGAGAGAGAGAGAGAGAGAGAGAGAGAGAGAGAGAGAGGTAATCATAATTAGGTAGTGCATATGTTTGTAGTGTCATAAGAGAGAGAGAGAGAGAGAGAGAGAGAGAGAGAGAGAGAGAGAGAGAGAGAGAGAACAAAGAAATAATCATAATTAGGTACTGCATATGTTTGTAGTGTCATAAGAGAGAGAGAGAGAGAGAGAGAGAGAGAGAGAGAGAGAGAGAGAGAGAGAGAGAGAGAGAGAGAGAGAGAATCATAATTAGGGAGTGCATATGTTTGTAGTGTCTTAGGTAGTGCATATGTTTTTAGTGTCATAGAGAGAGAGAGAGAGGAGAGAGAGAGAGAGAGAGAGAGAGAGAGAGAGAGAGAGAGAGAGAGAGAGATAATCATAATTAGGTAGTGCATATGTTTTTAGTGTCATAAGAGAGAGAGAGAGAGAGAGAGAGAGAGAGAGAGAGAGAGAGAGAGAGAGAGAGAGAGAGAGAGAGAGAGAGCAAAGAAATAATCATAATTAGGTAGTGCATATGTTTGTAGTGTCATAAAAGAGAGAGAGAGAGAGAGAGAGAGAGAGAGAGAGAGAGAGAGAGAGAGAGAGAGAGAGCAAATAGATATTCTTAATTAGGTAGTGCATATGTTTGTAATGTCATAGAGAGAGAGAGAGAGAGAGAGAGAGAGAGAGAGAGAGAGAGAGAGAGTACATAGCGTTGGGAGAGACATAAAACCGTAGTGAAATAAGAGTTCCAAGGGATGCTGTCAGATAAATAGCAAGTATGAGCGGTCCTCGGAATATAAATGTTTATGTTCTACTCTCCGGAGGACTGGATATGGACACATAGTGATAGCTGTGTTTGCAGGACTGAATATAGA
>NC_090737.1:37171349-37178849 GCF_036898095.1 Palaemon carinicauda | reverse complement strand
CCCCAACCAAGAGAAGACCAATGATAATTATTTTCACTGGACTACCTCTCGTTTTTTTTCAGTCGAGTCATGCCATTAAGTATTGCATATCTTCCAGATGAAATAGCATTGCAGAAAAAATAAGGAACCTATGCAAATTGTATTAAGCAAAACGCTCATCAGGTCACAAATATATCTAGAACTACACATACACATACATACACACTTACACATACACATACACCTAATAAGCAGGACATTCATGTTATGATACCCCAAGGTGAGGAAGTTCTCGAGTTCCTGGACGTGCAAAAATTCAAAATGAAAAAAAAAAAAAATCTCATTCATTCTTAGGCAAACTAGTTAAGACGACACTCATTTTGACAAAATTGTTTAAAGGAAACAATATTAGAAAATGTACGACGGAAATAGAAACAGATATTAACTAATAAGAAATGAGACTGAAGACAGAAGGTAACATAGATTGAATAACTGAAGCGAAATTTATCTAAAACTTTGAAATAGAATTTCTAAGTGAAAAAATCGAAAAATTGATAAAAACAAAAAAGGTCAGAATTATATAAATGAAACAAGAAAACGATAAAATACAATATATTAACAAAAGACTATATTGAATTAAACCAGAAGTTTTAATATAAAGAAAATTAAATTGAACTTATAAGTAACTGATACCAAGAAAGAAGAGAAATGAAATATTCAAGAAAAAATATATAAAATCATATATGATCAAAAAAAGAAAACCCATTATAAAAAAGGAGACAGGAGAAAAGGAAAAGAAGAGAAAGACCAGATAAAAGTAAATGCCAAGAAAAAAAAAACTCGTTCTTTTACGGGAAAACAAAAGGACGAGAGAGATCGATTTCATGGAGACAAAAATAAAACAAAAGGTCAAGGGAGAAAAGAGAAACGAAGAAAGGGAATAAAAAAAATTGAAATGCAAGGAATAGAAAAAGTCAAAGGTTATAAGAACCAAGAAAATAATATCTTTCAAAAAAAATCAGAAACTAGAGGAAAATTCAACAGAGCACAGACCTCCGCTGCGGCAGCTTATTTCTCGACCTTTTGCTCAACTTTGACCTTGACCTTTGAGCTTAACATGTATTAATTGGTGTGGATTTTCATACTCTCATATATAAACAAAGTTTGAAGTCTCTGTAATACTATGTCCGAACTTATGGCTAATTACGTGAATTGGACATTAAGCTTGACCATGACCTTATCCTTTGACTTTGACCTTCAAAATTTGATAAATTCCAGCTTTTTGAATAACAGTTAATTCCTGAAATTTTCATTATTCTACGATTAAAATTGTTGCCAGGAAAACTCTTTCTTCACAAACAAACACACACACAAACAGGGGGAAAACATAACTTCCATCCAACTTCGTTGGCAGAAGTAAAAAAACATATATACTTAGTAAAAAAATGACAAGATAAAGAGGCGTGCACCGGATTAAAGGCCGCTCATGAATGGTAGAGGCAAGGGGCAGTGACACTGTTCTAGCAAGCAAGACAATGCCCTAGAGACTGACCAATACATGTGATCAGTGCCCAAGCCCCATCTCCACCCAAGCTAGGTCCAGGGAGGGCTAGGCAATGGCTGCTGATGACTCAGCAGCTGGAGCTATAGTCTCCCCCCAACACACCATCCTTAGCTCACAAGGATGGTGAAATTGCAGTGAGATTCTAACCCTAGTCTGGCGAATACCATGCAGGGACGTTACCAATAAGCCACAACCCCTTTCTTCAGATTACGATAAAAGTTAACGTGATTGATTGGTTGATTGATTTAAAGTTTTCTGGCATCTTGACGCCAAATAACTTTAAATTCTACATATATATAAGTATGATTAATAACTTTAATAGGGCATCATATACTCTCCCATACGTTATTCTTTCTAAGTGGGAATACTTTAACTTGGTGAAAGGGTTTGCGTATCCCTATGATCAGCAAAGCTATACTAGCTAGGGCCACCCATACTAGATTGGTTGCTGTGAGCGATCAGACAAAAATCTCCCACCACCATCAATCCGCACTGGCCAGCGTGGTGATGAAAACTGGCCAAACCCCAGACATGAATAAGGAAATGTCTGAGGCCTTTGACCTCCTGTGGACTAGAAACGGCTGGAATTGTTGTTGTTGTATATTACCACAGAAATTCCCAAATAAATACTCAATGCTGTATAACTGTTTATGAGTCCGTTTAAGAATGTATTGAATAAATATAACTACTCCAAAAAATATGAACATAAATACGTGGAATGATCACTAAAGGTAGACAATCATGTAAAGATACACTTCTATCCAATACCGATGGAGAGAGAGAGAGAGAGAGAGAGAGAGAGAGAGAGAGAGAGAGAGAGAGAGAGAGAAGTAACGAGCATCAACACCACAATAGAATGTTAGCATAAATGACCCCCTACGGTTCTAAACACAAAATGGGTTTATAAAATATATGAACTAGTTGCTGGATATCAGTCTCAAAGCTCCTTCTCTCTCTCTCTCTCTCTCTCTCTCTCTCTCTCTCTCTCTCTCTCTCTCTCTCTCTCTCTCTCTCTCTCTCATGAGGTTTGTTGTGGGAGTACGTGTACGAAACCGGAACGAAAATTTGTTTTTGAGGGTAGGATGTGAGTCGAATTTTTATTCTAATCTTAAAGAAAATCTAAGGTAATTTACAAATTAGAGCTTCAGCCATCACAAGAGAAGCTAATAATAAACCATGACATGAAATTAGAAGCGATACGACACATCACTACTTAAAAAATGAATTTAAAAATAAGGACATGTAACAATTTCTGTAACTATTAAATGTCATAAGAGCTGTCAAATGTGTTCAATTTGTGAAGCAAATAAAAATAAGGTCAGAATGTTCTGCAATGACTGACAGTAATCAAAACAGTACGTATTTATATAAGAATAAGCTAGTAAGAAATCGACGACCCATCTGCCAATTAGATATTCATAAAATCTTTCCATGGCTTGTACAGTGGTAACGTATTCGGCTAGCATTCGCATGACAGCAGATCGATCCCAGCCCGGGACCGTGAGTTTCAGCTGTTTACTGGGGAAGGCCAAGGCTGTGCTTGGTCTCCAAAGTGTGTGTGTGTAGGGGGCGGGGGCTTGCCCGGCTGACGTTCTGGTGCTCATCTATTCTGATAAAATTAGAACTGAAACCAGACACAATAAACCTTTTAGTTATATTTTTTGCAAAAACTTTCCTGCATAAATTCCGAAGAATAAAAAAGTAACCAATAAGGTATAAAGGCCAGTCATGAATGGCAGAGACAAGGGACAGTGACATTGCCCAGGCAAGCAGTACAATGCCCTTGAGACTCACCATATACATATGATCAGCGTCCAAGCCCCCTCTCCACCCATGCTAGGACCAGGGAGAGCCAGGCAATGACTAATGATGACTCAGCAGGTAGACATATACTGTAGGCTCCCCCAAACCAACCATCTTTGGCTAACAAGGATAACGAGGTTGCAAAAACTAAAGGAACTAACGAGTTTGAGCGGGACTCAAACCCCAGTCTGTCGAACACCAGGCAGGGACGTTACCAATAGGCCATCACAACCCTAAAATAGTGAGTGATAAGAGAGTAAGATAACAAAGAGGATAATGAAAAAAATGACAAAGATGTGTACTAAAAGGAGTTGACAAAAAAAAAAAAAAAAAAAAAAAAAAAAAAAAAAAAAAAAAAAAAAAAAAAAAAAACGGAAAATCGTGAAAATGCGAAAACACAAGAGCGACAAGAAGTCAACAGAAGAAAATAAAGAAGAGCCGAGAGAAGACAATGAATGGTGGAAAAAAAAAAACAAGAACAAGAAAAGCCATTCATTGTCCGCTGGCATTTGCTTTCGACGCTATGAAACTTGCCGGAAGAAAGAGTTCCAAGAAAGAGGAAGAAAATGAAAAGAGACACAAGCGTAGTTGTGCTTTATAAAGATCGTTTCAAGGGCTTCTCATAAAAAAAGAAGCTTGCCTAGAGGGATTCCCTCTCTACTAAGAGAATATTCCTCAGCTTATGGAAGATGATAGCATTAATTTTTTACAGATAAGATTTACACCAAAATACCCTAAAAGTAAATTAGAATTGTTCTTTAGGTATGACCAAAGATTACTTGCATCTTGGCTCAATTTTGTGAAGGATATTCAGGATGCATATTCAATTGCTAATGTATCTGAGCTGTCAAAAAAGCCATCTAAATATTCAGATAGACATGCGCCCACACACACACACACACACACACACACACATTCAACACTCGCTATCCCCTTCCTTGTCCTAACTACAACCCGCTGGTTCGACAATTTGTGATAATGTGTGGTTTCCGAGTGAACCTTTCTAGATACCACCTATCACCAGGGTATGACTACTTCCTCTCTGTATTAGAAATAAGCCTTAAGGTATGACTAAAGGTTACTTGTATCTAGAATCATTAATTTTGGAAGGATATTCAGGATGCATATTTAATTACTAGTTTAGGCGACCCGTTAAAATACCATATAAATAATTGAATAGATATGCACACACGCACGCACGGACAGATTCAACCGTACCCACTCCCTACCACTTTCTTAACTGCAACCCGTTCGTTCGACAATTTTGTGGGAAAGTATGGTTCCGAGTGAATCTCTCGGGGTATCCACTCTCACCAAGGTATGTCTATTTACCCTGAAGGTATGACTTGAGGTTACTCGTAACCTGAATCATAATTTATTTAAGGATATTTAGGATTCATACTCAAATCTCCTTTGCTTGTGTCATCCTTGTACTAAGGGACCAATTGTCCTATTTGTGTACACCATATGCCAATACTGGGTAAGACCAGTAGCCTCTCTTGGAACTATATTAACGAGCATTCTTCTTATAAATTAAAATTGGGTTTTCAGATAACCTCTTATTTCCTTTGAATATGTCTTGGTGCATCTTTTCCATTGAATGAACAGTAACTAATGTTAAGTGTGTTAGTGAATATATCATTACAATCTAGATTATATTTACCATTAAATAACAATCAATTATGATCTTCGTGCTTTGGTTTTTTTTTTTTAACTTTATACTAATTGTTATTTGTTGTAATTTTTCCGTAAACTTTATTTTTCCTTTGAATTATACCCAAACTTGATATTAATGTTCCTTCCAGAACACCAAAGTATCCTTTTCCAATCTCAACTGTTAATAAATCTTCGTCAATATTGATGGCTAAAATGCCAAGAAAAAAAAAAATCCGTTTCACCATAATTCCCATAAAATCTCAGGGGTCATTACTGGAATGGGAATCCCTGTGATTGATAGCAAGTCCAACTTTGCATCCCCCGTTCCCTGGCCCGTCAATCCTTTCTAGAAGTTCGGGAGTAAATAGAGACAAAAATGCTAAACTATTTCAAGAGAATCTAAGGTGACTTAACTTTCCACACCCGGTACATTGAAGTGTCTTCTTTTTCCGGTTACCTTGACTTGTCCAAAAATAAACTACTAGGATATTGTTGGAAATTCTTTTTTTGAGCTAACATTTATACTCAAATCTAAAAAGAAAGTGAAAGATTGTTGAACCTAATAAGGATTGCGGTAGCCTATTTAACGTCCCTGCCTGCTGATTGCCAGATTGGGGTTCGAGTCCCGCTCGAACTCGTTGGTTCCTTTGATCGCTGCAACCTGACCATCCTTGTGAGCTAAGGAGGGGCGGTTAGGGGGAGGCTATAGGTCTATTTGCTAAGTCCTCTGCAACCATTGCCTGGCCCTCCTTTGTCCTGGCTTGGGTGGAGAGGGGCCTTGGGCACTGATCTTATGTATATATGGTCAGTCTCTATGACGTTGTTCTGCATGCTAGGTCACTGTCCCTTGCCTCTACCATTTATGATCTGCCTTTACACCTTTAAATGTTTGGACATTTATACTCAGATCTAAAAAGGTAAAACATCCTTGAACCCTAATTTTTTTTTTTTTTTTTGAAAATGTATATTTACAAGATTACAGAAAGATACATTGAATGCTAATACTTAAGTTTTAATTCATCAATGTTAGACTATTAATTGAATGTATGTGACGGTAATGGCCACAATTACCGTTCTAAATTGTAATCTATGAAACGATGCCGTTATGACTTAAATGTAATTTCACTCCGCATAAACATTTTACAAAAATTGATACCCTCAATATTCAAATTTTCATTAATTTGCAAAATTTATTACCTCACAGTGTAAACAATTCAGTTATCCCAGACTACAAAATCTTATTACCCATAGTCTACAAATTCTTATTTCTCATAGACTACAAAATTTTATTCCCCATACTCTACTAAAATCTTATTCCTCATAAGTCAACAAAATCTTATTCCTCATAAGTCTACAAAATCTTATTCCTCATAAGTCTACAAAATCTTATTCCCCACAGTCTAAAAAATCTTAGTCCCCATGTTCTACAAAATCTTATTCCCCATAGTCTAAAAAATCTTAGTCCCCATGTTCTACAAAATTTTATTCCCCATAGTCTACAAAATCTTATTCCTCATAGTTTACAAACTTTTAATACCCATAGTCTAAAAAATCTTATCCCTCATAGTCTACAAAATCTTATTCCACATTGTCTGCAAAATCTTAGTCCCCATAGCCTACAAAATCTTATTCCTCATAGTCTACAAAATCTTATTTCCCAAAGTCTACAAAATCTTATTCCTCATAGTTTACAAACTTTTAATACCCATAGTCTAAAAAATCTTATCCCTCATAGTCTACAAAATCTTATTCCACATTGTCTGCAAAATCTTAGTCCCCATAGCCTACAAAATCTTATTCCTCATAGTCTACAAAATCTTATTTCCCAAAGTCTACAAAATCTTAGTTCCCAAAGTCCACAAAATCTTAGTCCCCATCGTCTACAAAATGTTATTCCCCATCGTCTACAAAATCTTATTCCTCATAGTCTACAAAGTAGTCAACAAAATCTAGTCACCATAGTCTACAAAATCTTATTCCCTTTCAGTCTACGAAATGATATTCTTTCTCAAGTCTACGAAATCGTAATCCCTCTCAGTCTATGAAATCATATTCCCTCTCAGTCTATGAAATGTTTTTCTTTCTCAGCCTACGAAATCATAGTCCATCTCAGTCTATGAAATGTTATTCCTCATAGTCTACAAAATCTTATTTCACATTGTCTACTAAATCTTAGACCCTATACTCTACAAAATCTTATTCCCCATAGTCAACAAAATCTTAGTCCCCACAGTCAACAAAATCTTAGTTCCCATAGTCTACAAAATCTTATTCCTCATAGTCTACAAAATCTTAGACCCTATAGTCTACAAAATCTTAGACCCTTAATCTTAGACCCTATAGTCTACAAAATCTTAGTCCTCATAGTCAATAAAATCTTAGTTCCCATAGTCTACAAAACCTTATTCGCCATAGTCTACAAAATCTTATTTCCCAAAGTCTACAAAATCTTATTTCACATTGTCTACTAAATCTTAGACCCTATAGTCTACAAAATC
>NC_090737.1:37156349-37161349 GCF_036898095.1 Palaemon carinicauda | reverse complement strand
CTAAAACGAGCACCGGAGTGGAAGGCCATTCACTTTGAAAATAATGAGAATGTTTGATAAATATATGAATAAATGTATGAAAGAAAGGACGACAAATGATAAAGAATGAAATAGGGGAACAAAATTATTAAAGAATAAATACCCAAGAAGACATGTCAGGGGATAGAGGAAGAAGCTCAGAAAATAAAATCTGAAGAATGAGAGAATATATCTAGGAATCCAAGGGTATCACTCCTCAGCTGTGTGATTTAGTGATTAAAAAGACAATCAAACTTTTATTTTCGAGATATTTGAATATTTGGTTTTTCCCTTTCCGCTTACTGCATCAGCTGTAGAAATCATGGTCCAACTACTATCTTGATACGCGGAGGAGCTGGTATGGATAGCTATTGCTCGCTCATATACACCCACATCCAACACCACATAGCTGTGCTAATTCGGGCACTTGATCACTGTAAATAGGGACTTTATCATACAGATTTAAGCTTATTTGAATGAAGACTGAGAGAACGTTGTGCATGAAATTAATAACAAGTCAGTTTGATCTCCAGGCAAGGTAATTTCTCAAGATAAAGCTACTAGCAATTATATAGTCATTGATAACTTGCAGTCAGGGTATTAGCATGGGGAATAATTTTGTGCTTATGCCATCTGCAAATGTATTTTTCCGACAATTTATAGGAGAATACATTTTGGGAAAGTAGGTATATCATAGTGTCATGACAAAATTTCGGAAAATTACGTCATTCTGAGACTAAAAAGCTTGTATTTATTATATGATTTGTCAATAAAACAAATTTCTGATAGCCGTTGCCAGAATGTAATAGCGTCCTCGTTTACCTCCACTTATTTTCGATAAAAAGTAATAAATTATTATTGTATTCAAGATGTTATGAAGTCATCAGTATATATTGTATCCATCACTGATGATCTATTATGCAATGGTGATACTTAAATTTCGTTATTTATAAAACTTCCAATAACAACAACTACTTTATTCTTCTGTTGCTATCTTTTATAAATCAACCAATAATGAGCACGGTTAAAAATATTTGCTAGAACACTAACGGTTATCAATAATATTTAAGCAATGATACAATATCTTGCAGTCTGCATCAAGAATACTCATTTAACTTCTCTCCACACCCCCCTAAAACAGAAATGACTTCCTTATTTCCTCAGCGTCGGACTGGCTGGGGCAAGGGGTTATGAAGAGGAGACTTCCCCCCACCCCCGACTCTTCCCTGCAGTGTGTCCACTTGGCCCCTCCTACGAAAAAATAGTAATTGTATATGTATATGTATATGTATATATATTATATATACAGTATATATTATATATATATTTATATATATATATATATTTATATATATATATATAATATATACTGTATATATAATATTTATATATATCTATATATATATTCATATATATATATATATATATATATATATATATATATATATATTTATATATATATATATATATATATATATATATATATATATATATATATATATATATATATAACGTAGGTGTGTTTTGTATTTGCAGTGGATATTTGAGACGTCAAATGATAATAAATGATTGAAATATGGCAACTCGATTTGTAACTTTTGTATGCTTTTGCTAACAAAGGCAGTCCTTTACTGTCTTTGGTTCCCTAATGTTTGAGAAGGCTCTGCCCATTTCGTAGAAGTAGTAAGAAGAGCAACACCTCTCTTTTGTCATGGGAACAATAGAGACATCTGACGAAAGATTTCCCCCGAGTGTCGCCGTTCTTTTGATTCTAACCGTACATGAGGTTGTATTGGCAATCAATTCCTCTATGAAATGGAAATCTCTTCTTCCCGCGAATCCTAAATTGCCTAATGACCAACGATTGAATCCGCAGAGATTATCAGCTCCGTCATCAAATGCTTTGTATCAACAGAGAGTGATTAACAGGAATTGGGAAGCAATTATGACAGCTCTTTGGAAATAAAAGAAGTTTCGTTTGAAGCTTATTAGTGTGTTCCCAATTGATTAATAATAATAATAATAATAATAATAATAATAATAATAATAGTAGTAGTAGTAGTAGTAGTAGTAGTAGTAGTAGTAGTAGTAGTAGTAGTAGTAGTAATAATTGTTATTATTATTATTATTATTATTATTATTAATTGTGTACGCAATAGATATGCACACACACACGCACACAGATTCAATCCTTCCCAACCCCTCCCCCTTTCCTAACTACAACGCGGCAGTTTTTATTATTATTTTATATTATTACTAGCCAAGCTATAACCCTAGTTGGAAATGAAAGATGTTATAAGCCCAAGGGCTCCAATAGGGAAAAATAGCCCAGTGAGGAAAGGAAATAAGGAAATAAATAAATGATGGGAACAAATTAACAGTAAATCATCCTAAAAACAGTAACAACGTCAAAATAGATATGTCATATATAAACTATCAACAACGTCAAAAACAGATATGTCATATATAAACTATAAAAAGACTCATGTAAGCTTGGTCATCATAAAAACATTTGGTCCAACTTTGAACTTTTTAAGTTCTACTGATTCAAATACCCGATTAGGAAGATCACTCCACAACTACTGTGTAGTATTGAGCCTCATGATGGAGAAGGCCTGGCTATTAGAATTAACTGCCTGCCTAGTACTACGAACAGGATAGAATTGTCCAGGGAGATCTAAATGTAAAGGATGGTCAGAGTTATGAAAAATCTTATGCAACATGCATAATGAATTTATTGAACGACGGTGCCAAAGATTAATATCTAGATCAGGAATAAGAAATTTAATAGACCGTAAGTTTCTGTCCAACAAATTAAGATGAGTATCAACAGCTGAACACCAGACAGGAGAACAATACTCAAAACAAGGTAGAATGAAAGAATTAAAACACTTCTTCAAAATAGATTGATCACCGAAAATTGAAGAAGACACAGACCTAGTGTGTTTCTCAAAAGTAAATTTGCTGTCGAGAATCACACCTAAAATTTTAAAAGAGTCTTAAAAATTTCAAGAAACACTATCAATACTGAGATCCGGATGTTGAGGAACCACCGTCCTTGACCTACTTAAAATCATACTTTGAGTTTTGTTAGGATTCAACTTCATACCCCATAATTTGCACCATGCACTAATTCTAGCTAAATCTCTATTAAGGGATTCACCAACCCCAGATCTACATTCAGGGGATGGAATTGATGCAAAGAGAGTAGCATCATCTGCATATGCAACAAGCTTGTTTTCTAGGTCAAACCACATGTCATGTGTATTTTGTATGAAAACTAACGGGCCAAGAACACTACCCTGTGGAACACCGGATATCACATTTCTATAATCACTATGGTGCCCATCAACAGCAACTCTTGAGATATATTACTTAAAAAATCAATAATAATGCCAAGAAACGACCCACCCACTTCCAACTGTTTCAGTTTGAAAACATGGGCCTCATGATTAACACGATCAAAGGCAGCAATAAAATCAAGGCCAATCATACGAACTTCCTGACCACAATCAAGGGATTTCTGTACAGCATTGGAGATTGTAAGAAAGGCATCACATGCTCCAAGCCCTTTACGAAAACCAAATTGCAAACTAGGGAATAGATGATTACCTTCAGCAAACCTATTAAGACGTTTTGCCAGAAGACGTTAAAAAGCTTTAGATAATATGGGAGTTATGGAAATTGGGTGGTAATCAGTTGGACTTGGGCTACCAGAAACACATTTACATAGAGGAGTAAAATTACCAATTCTCCAACAAGTGCAAAAAGCTCCTCTTCTTGCTAACTTGCGCAAAATAACAGATAACTTTGGAGCTAAGAAATCTGCTGTCTTTATGGAAAACAGGAAAAATACCATTTGGGTCTACACCTCCTATAGCATCAAGGTCCATCAACAGAGCTTTAATTTCACGAGATCAAAAATCTAAAGTAGTTAGTTTAGCCTTAGGAAAACACGAGTGTAGAAGTTCAAGTTTTTCATTACTCTCTTTACTGTCGAAAACATCAGCCAAAAGGGTTGCCTTTTCCTTTAGACAGTGAGTGACTGAGACATCTGGTTTAAGTAAAGGAGGAACTGTTGCATCAACACCAAAGAGTGCAGATTTAAGGGTAGACCACCATTTATGTTCCTGAGTTGTACCAGAAATGGTTTCTTTTATGGTTAAATTGTATTTCTTTTCAGTTGAGGCATAAACTCTCTGAGCAAAAGCTCGAAGCTGAGTATAGTTATTCCAGGTCAAATCTGATTTGTTACCCATCCAAAGATGATAGGCCTCCTACTTCTCCAAGTAAGCACGTCTACAATCATCATTGAACCACAGTTTGTCCTTCACTCGGTACCTTAGCACACGAGAAGGGATACGCCTATCAATTATGTTGACTAGATTCACATACAAAGGGACAACAGGATCTACACTACTATATAATTGTGACCAATTCAAGTACAAAAGATCATGCAAAATCCCTCTCCAGTCTGCTTGGGATTTCATATAAATTTTACAAGAGTATGATATATCAGGGACAGGCTGCTCAGTCTTCACTACTAATGAAAACAAGGCCTGATCAGATGTCCTGACTGGAGAACCAACCATACTAGTTATAACGCCACAGGAGTCAGTGTATACGAGGTCCAAGGTTTCGACTATTTGTGGAAGAATGTGGTTGCCGGGTGTTCCTCTACGTCAATAGCCGTAGGAGAAGATGACGATGATGAGAGTGGTACATCAGATAAATTTATAAGATTTTTTTTTATTATGATAGCAACCATGAACTGAAATTTCACATGGACTACTATTGTAAACAATGTACACTGTTATTTGTTGTAAAAAAAAAACGGTAAAAATACTGGATTAAATGTTGCCAGTCATTTTCCCTTTCAAAACGGATATATTAACATTGACGTTAAGGAGTGATATCAGGATCACCAACCCGTAAAATATAATAATAAAGTATGGTAATATTACTGTCGCCTGTATTTTGAT
>NC_090737.1:37136349-37151349 GCF_036898095.1 Palaemon carinicauda | reverse complement strand
GACGGGGGACGGCGGTAAGCAACCGCTGCGCTTCGAATAGTCATGGGAGTTTTGTAAGCCAGCTTTTATAATTCGTAAGCGGTCCGTGGTTGTGGTCCGCGTCTCTGAAATACGCAGACGGACAAGGGCGTTGAAGGAATCCTTCATGGGTCTTAAATGCTCCGGTGTGCTAACTGCCCTTGTTTTCACAAACAAGGCCATGTCTCTTGGCGTTGTACTGGTATGCATTCAGAGTCGGTACATTGATCCTATGCCTTTTTATATACCAGACATCTTCATCATCAGGAAGTTATTTTGCCACATAGATGGCCTTAAAGATAATTTGTCATCTAAAATCTATTGTAAAGACATGTAACGTGTGTAAAAAAAGGTTACGTTTTGAAAAACCTGTTACGTTTAAAAAATAATTACGTTTTGAAATTTTTTTTTTTTAACATTTTGAAAAAAGCATGTTACGTTTTAAAATACAAGCGACGTTTCGAAAAAAACATATTACGGTTTGTACCAGTAACATTTCAGAATGATACCAAACATGGACATAATGGATATAGAATCGAATAAAAAAATCGTAAAACATGCAATGGGAGCAATGGTAATATTTACATAAAGATAAAAACCTCAATATTAGATTTTATGCTACTATGGTTATATCTGCAATTGAGAAACGGTAGACAATTTCATATATTGCTAAAGAAATAAATAAACTCTAAAAACAAATAAAAAAAGTGACGAGGAAGCCATATGTGGCCATATCAAATCATGGCGGGAAGAATAACCCATAATTTACACGAGACCAGTAAATCGATACAAGTCATAAAATAAAACTATATAAAATGTTCTGTCATTTCCAATATCGATGTGACCCATTAATAAAGTAAACTTATAGTGCTTGAGTAAATAGCGAAAGGAACATGAGTACATATTGCTGAGTAAAGCAACAAGTGAAAAATATCTTTAAAGACAACATACTGAGGCGAATGATAACTCTAGCAGTTTGCTCGAATGCCTCTGTACTATGGTCTTCCACTGTTTCGGGTTACAGTTCTCTTGATTGAGGGTACAATCGGGCACACTATTCTATCTGTTACCTTATTTCCTTTCTCCACTGTCTTGAGTTAAGAATTCTTTTGCCCTCTTGCCTAAGGGTACACTTGGGCACACTATTCTATCTGTTTCCTTATTTCCGTTCCTCACAGGGCTACTTTCTTTATTGGTACCCTACTTTATTATTATTATTATTATTATTATTATTATTATTATTATTATTATTATTATTATTATTATTATTATTATCATTTTTGCTGTGCAATAACCCGTATCTTCCCTCTTCCACTCATGAGTGACCTTTAAACTTTCAAACCCTAGGGATCGTTTGACCAATATGTTCAAAAGGTTTTACGCACTTTGTAATTTCGATAATTGCGTCGGTCACCCATTTGTGCGTATAAAATAGAAAAAGTCAGATTCTTTGGAATTCGCCATTTTCCGGGCTTTGGCACGATGTCTGAGATCCATTAATAAAGTAACTAGAATTGTACTCAGTAGAGTGCAGTCCTCCGCCGCGGCAGCTTATTTCTCGACCTTTTGCTCGACCTTGACCTTGACCTTTGACGTTTATATGTATTAATCGGTGTGGATTTTCATAAAGTCATATATGAATAAGTTTGAAGTCTGTGACAACGATGTCCAAACTTATGGCTGATTACGTAAATTGGACATTTTGCTTAACTGTGACCTTGACCTTCCAAAATTTAAGTTTTCAGCTTTATGCAAAACAGTTAATTCCTGCAAGTTTCATTACGATTAAAATTGTGGTCAGGAAGCTGTTCACAAACGAGCACACACACATACACACACAAAAAGGGGGTAAAACATAACCTCCTTCCAACTTTATTTGCAGAGGTAATTAATCAATGCCCGAGTATTTTTTTTCTATAAATTAGGCTTGTTGAGCTCCCAAGCGAAAATCCCCATCAATGCCAGAGCATTTTTCTATGAATTGGGCTTGTTGAACTACCAAGCGAATATCACTATCTAGCCCAGACTTGAATAAGCAGTAGAAGGATAAAAAGGGAGATTCTGATAGGCTTAAAACTACTGAGAAATTTGGTGGGTTATTTAGTCTGATAAAAGAAGAAAGATTGTCAGCGTCAAGAAAATAGTAGCTTGAATAAGCTATAAAATAGCTAAAATAGTTGGTACATTAGTAACAACATTAATGGTTAAAGGTGTCTAATTTCAATTTTAGTTTCATCAGAATAGATGGTCACCAGAACGTCAGCCAGGCAAGTCCAACAACCCCCACTGTGGTGCCCAACCACTGCAGTGGCCTCCCCAGTGAACAGCTTAAACTTATGGTCCCGGGTTGGGACCGATCTACTGCCATGCGAATGCTAGGCGAACACATTCCACTGTACTAGCCATGAGATTTATAGAGCAACAACATAACTAGCGTGTCGTTAGTAGAAAGTTAAAAAAAATCCTTAGATTCAAATTTCCACAAATGTAGCAGCATTAAAATCATCATGACTATCATATTTATAAATCTACAATGTTTGTATGCAGCTGAAACTTGTTTAGCAATAGGAAACCCGTAGTTACGAACATCGCACAGCTCACTGCAGGGTCACAAGGAACTCCATATCCTCCTGAATTCGGAAGGTAATCAAATTTGCTCTCAATCCAGACCCATCTCCTTCCTAACGACCCAGATTTCATGTCGCCAGGGGCATTGCAACGTCCCTGGCGTTCAAGAAAAATTACTCTGTGGCGCAGGTACTGCAAGCGGGAGTGTGGAAGTGTCACCGCAAACTAACTCAAACTAGATTTAAGCTCTCTGCCACAAGTAGGATGATGATGCTTTTTCAAATATCGATATCGATATCTCTAATCCTGTGTTGATAAGAATGAAGAGTTTGCTGCACCTACTACTGTTAGTAGCAGAAGTAATAACAGTAACAGTAGTATTAGCATAGGTATCAGTACCGGTAATCCCCGTTAGAAGTACCATAGTAGCTGCCATGTCACACACAACCATATAAATAGTAATATAGCAGAAGTATAGAAACTGACGTGTCAGCAGCAACAGTAGGTGATGTGTCAGCAGAACATTAGTAAGAATAGTAATAGTAGCAGGATCAACAGCTTATGTGTCAGCAGAAAAATTAGTAAGAATAGTAATAGAAGCAAAAGAATCAGTAGATGATGTGTCGGCAACAACAGCAGTAAATACACCAATAGCATCATGAGTATCAGTTACAGACGTGTCAGCGGCAATATCAGCAGTAAAAATATCAATAGTAACAGAAGTATCAATATTTGACATGTCAGCAGAGCAGCAGTAGAAGTTATAATAGCAACAGAAATATGAGCAGTAGCAGCAGTATTGGAAACAGATATATGAAATGTAGCAGCGGTATTGGGAACAGGAATATGAACAGTAGCAGCAGTATTGGAAACAGAGATTTGAGCAGTATTAGCAGTGCTGGAAACAGAAATTTGGGTAGTAGCAACAGTATTGGAAACAGAAATATGATCAGTAGCAGCAGTATTGAAAACAGAAATATGAGCAGAAAAGGCAGTATTGCAAACATGAATTTAAGCAGGAGTAGCAGTAGCAGCAAAATTGGAAACAGAAATATGAACTGAAGAAATGGTAGCGGAAACAGAAATGTCAGCAGTAGCAGCAGTATTGGAAATAGAAATATGAGCAGTAGCAGCAGTATTGGCAACAAAAATATGAGAAGTGCAGCAGTATTGGAAAAAAATATGAGTAGTAGAAGCAGTTTTAGGAATATAAATATGAACAGCAGCGGCAGTATTAGGAAAAAAATGAGCAGTAACAGCAGTATTGGAAGCAGAAATATGAGATGTATCAGCAGTATTGGGAATAGATATATGAGCAGTTGCAGCAGTTTTGGACAATTGTGGCAGTATTGGAAACCGAAATATGAGCAGTAGTAGCAGTATTGGATACAGAAAAATGAACTGTAGCAGCATTATTGGAAACAAGAAATATGATCAGTAGCAGCAGTATTGGAAATAGAAATATGATCAGTAGCAGCAGTATTGGAAATAGAAATATGAGCAGTAGCAGCAGTATTGGAAACAGAAATATGAGCAGTAGCACCGGTATTGGAAACAGAAATGTGAGCAGAAGCAGCGATATTGGAAACAGAAATATGAGCAGTAGCACCGGTATTGGAAACAGAAATGTGAGCAGAAGCAGCGATATTGGAAACAGAAATATGAGCTGTAGCATCAGTATTGGAAACTGAAATATGAGCTGTAGCAAAGTATAAGAAACAGAAATATGAGTAGTAGCAGCAGTAGTGGAATAAAAAAATGTGAGCATTAGCAGCAGTATTTTGGAGGAGAAGTATGAGCTACAGTTGCTGTATTGCAAACAGAAATATGATCATTACAAATTGTATAACACACAAAAATATGAGCAGTATTAGCAGAAACTGAAACCGGAAATATGAACAATAGCAGCTGTATTGGAAAAAGAAATATGAGCAGTAGCAGCAGTATTGGAAACAGAAATACGAGATGTAGCAGCAGTATTGGAAACAGAAATTTGAGCAGTAGCAGCAGTATTCGATCAGAAATTTGAGCAGTAGCAGTAGTATTGGATACAGAAATAAGAGCAGTAGCTGGGTATTGGAAACAGAATTACAAGCAGCAATAGCTGAATTGCGAACAGATATATGCAAAGTAGCAGCGTTATTGGAAATCAAAATTTGAGCAGTAGAAGCAGTTTTGGAAACAGGAATATGAGCAGTAGCAGCAGCATTGGAAACAGGAATATGAACTGTAGCAACAATATTGGAGACAGAAATATGATCTGCAGCAGTAGTGTTGGAAACAGAAATATGAGCTTAAGCAGCAGTGTTAAAAACTGAAATATGAGCAGTAGCAGCAGTATTGGAAACAGAAATATGAGCAGTAGCAGCAGTATTGGATACAGATCTATGAGCAGTAAAAGAAGATTAGGAAACAGAAATATGAGTAGTATCAGCAGTTTTGGAAACAGATATATGACCAGTAGCAGCAGTATTGGAAACAGATATATGAGCAGTAGCAGTGGTATTGGAAAAAGAAATATGAGGCTTCGGTATTGGAGACAAAACTATGAGCAGTAGCAGCAGTTTTGGAAACAGAAATATGAGCAGTACCAGCGATATTGGAAACAGAAATATGAGCTGTAACATCAGTATTGGAAACAGAAATATGAACTGTAGCAAAGTATTGGAAACAGAAATAAGAGCAGTAGCAGCATCATTGGAAATAGAAATGTGAGCATTAGCAGCAGTATTGGAAGCAAAAGTATGAGCTACAGCAGCAGTATTGCGAACAGAAATCAGGAATAGGAGCAGTATTAGCAGTATCTGGAGCAGATATATGAGCAATAGCAGCTATATTGGAAAAAAGAAATATAAGCTGTACCAGCAGTATTGGAGACAAAAATAAGAGCAGTAGCAGAGGTATTGGAAACAAAAATACAAGCAGAAGTAGCTGTATTGCAAACAGAAATATGTGCAGTAGCAGCGGTATTGGAAACAAGAATGTGAGCAGTAGCAGCAGTATTGGAAATGGAAATATGAGCAGTAGCAGCAGTATTGGCAAAAAAAATATGAGAAGTGCAGCAGTTTTGGAAAAAAAAAACTAAGAGTAGTAGAAGCAGTATTAGAAATATAAACATGAGCAGTAGCAGCAGTATTAGGAACGTAAAAATGAGCAGTAGCAGCAGTATTGGAAACAGAAATATGATATGTATCAGAAGTATTGAAAACAGAAATATGAGCAGTTGCAGCAGTATTGGCAACAGAAATCTGAGCAGTAGCAGAGGTATTGGAAACAGAAATATGGGCAGTAGCAGTAGTATTGGAAACAGAAATATGAGCAGTAGCAGCAGTATTGAAACCAATATATGAGCAGTAACAGCATTAGTGGAAACAGAAATATAATCAGTGGCAGCAGTATTGGAAAAGGAAATATGAGCGGTAGCAGCAGTATTAGGAACAGAATTATGAATAGTAGCAGCAGTACTGGAAATAAAACTTTTGAGCAGTAGCAGCAGTATTGGAAAAAGAAATATGAGCATAATCAGCAGGATTGGAAACAAAAATATGAGCGGTAGCAGCAGAATTGGAAAGAAAAATATGAGCAGTAGCAGCAGTATTAAAAACTGAAATACGAACAGTTGTGGCAGTATTGGGAACTGAAATATGAGCAGTATTGGAAACAGAAACATGAGCTATAGCAGCAGTATTGGAAACAGAAATATGATCAGTAGCAGCAGTATTGGAAATAGAAATATGAGCAGTAGCAGCAGTATTGGAAACAGAAATATGAACAGTAGCACCGGTATTGGAAACAGAAATATGAGCAGAAGCAGCGATATTGGAAACAGAAATATGAGCTGTAGCATCAGTATTGGAAACTGAAATATGAGCTGTAGCAAAGTATAAGAAACAGAAATATGAGTAGTAGCAGCAGTAGTGGAATAAAAAAATGTGAGCATTAGCAGCAGTATTTTGGAGGAGAAGTATGAGCTACAGTTGCTGTATTGCAAACAGAAATATGATCATTACAAATTGTATAACAAACAAAAATATGAGCAGTATTAGCAGAAACTGAAACCGGAAATATGAACAATAGCAGCTTTATTGGAAAAAGGAATATGAGCAGTATCAGCAGTATTGGAAACAGAAATATGAGATGTAGCAGCAGTATTGGAAACAGAAATTTGAGCAGTAGCAGCAGTATTGGATCAGAATTTGAGCAGTAGCAGTAGTATTGGATACAGAAATAAGAGCAGTAGCAGGGTATTGGAAACAGAAATACAAGCAGAAAAAGCTATATTGCAAACAGAAATATGCGAAGTAGCAGCGGTATTGGAAACAAATATGTGAGCAGTAGCAGCAGCATTGGAAACAGGAATATGAACAATAGCAAAGTATTGGATGCAGATCTATGAGCAGTATCAGCATTTTTGGAAACAGAAATATGAGCAGTAGCAGCAGTATTGGAAACAGATATATGAGCAGTAGCAGTGGTATTGGAAAAAGAAATATGAGCACTAGCAGTGGCATTGGAAATAGAAATATGCGCAGTAGCAGCAGTATTGGAAACAAAAATATGAGCAGTAGCAGCAGTTCTGGAAACAGAAATATGAGCAGTACCAGCAGTATTGGAAAAAGAAATATAAGCTGTAGCATCAGTATTAGAAACAGAAATTTGAACTGTAGCAAAGTATTGGAAACAGAAATATGAGCAGTAGAAGCGTCATTGGAAATAGAAATGTGAGCATTAGTAGCAGTATTGGAAGCAAAAGTATGAGCTACAGAGCAGTATATCAAACAGAAACATGAGCATTAGAAATGGTATTGGAAACAGAAATATGAGCAGTATTAGCAGTATCTGCATCAGATATATGAGCAATAGCAGTTGTATTGGAAAAAAGAAATATAAGCTGTAGCAGCAGTATTGGAAACAGATATAAGAGCAGTAGCAGAGGTATTTGAAACAAAAATACAAGCAGAAGTGGCTGTATTGCAAACAGAAATATGTGCAGTAGCAGCGGTATTGGAAACAAGAATGTGAGTAGTAGCAGCAGTGTTGGAAATGGAAATATGAGTTGTAGCAGCAATATTGGAGACAGCTATATGATCTGTAGCAGCAATACTGGAAACAGAAATATGAGCTTTAGCAGCAGTATTGGAAAAAGAAATATGAGCAGTAGCAGCAGTTTTGAAAACAGAACTATGAGCAGTAGCAGCAGTATTGAACACATAACCATGAGCTGTAGCAACAGTATTGCAAAATGGAAATATGAGCAGTAGAAGCAGAACAGGAAACAGAAATATGAGCAATAGCAGCGGTATTGGAAACAAAAATGTGAGCAGTAGCAGCAGTTTTGGAAACAGAAATATGAGCAGTACCAGCAGAATTGGAAACAGAGATATGAGCAGAAGCAGCAGTATTGGAAACAGAAATATGAGCTATAGCATCAGTATTGGAAATAGAAATATGAACTGCAGCAAAGTATTAGAAACAGAAACATGAGCATTGGCAGCAGTATTGGAAACAGAAGTATAAGCTACAGCAGCAGTATTGTGAACAGAAATGTGAGCAGTATTAGCAGTTTCTGGAAGAGAAATATGAGCAGTAGCAGCTGTATATGAAAAGGAAATATGAGCTGTAGCAGCAGTGTTGGAAACAGAAATATGAGCAGTAGCTACAGTAATGGAAACAAATATATGAACAGTAGCAACAGTATGCAAAACAGAAATATGAGCAGTAGCAGAAGTATTGGAAACAGATATATGAGCAGTAGCAGCAGTACTAGAAACAGATATTAGAGCAGTAGTAGCAGTACAGGAAAAAAATATAAGCCGTAGTAGCGTTACTGGAAACAGGAATATGAGCACTAGTAACAGTATTGGAAACAGAAATATGAGCAGTAGCAGCAGTATTAGAAACATAAATATGATCAGTAACAGCAGTATTGGAAACAAATACGAGCAGTAATAGCAGTATTGGAAACAGAAATATGAGCATTAGCAGCGGTATTGGAAACGTAACTTTCGAGCAGAAGCAGCAGTATTGGAAACAGAAATATGGGCAGTGTCAGCAGTATTGGGAACATAAATATGAGCAGTAGTTGAAGTATCGGATACATGAACATGAACAGTAGAAGCAGTATTGGAAACAGAAATATGAGCAGTAGCAGCAGTATTGGAAACATAAATATCAGCAGTAGGTGCAGTATTGGAAACCGAAAATACGAACAGAAGCTGTATTAGATACAGAAATATGAGCTGTAGTAGTAGTACTGGAAACATAAATATGAACAGCAGTAGCAGTATTGGAAACTGAAATGTGAGTAGTAGTAGCAGTATTGGAAACAGAAATTTGAGCAGTAGTAGCAGTATTGAAAACTGAAATAGGAGCAGTATAAGCAGTATTGGAAACAGACTTATGAGTAGTAGTAGCAGTATTGAAACAGAAATATGAACAGTAGCAGTAATATTGGAAACAGAAATATGAGAAGTGGCAGCAATATTGGAGCTGCAATAATTCTTACTCTTTCATAAGGTATCTGATGATCATTCAATGGAATTGGAATCGGTTGGAATCGGGTAGAAATGAATCAAACACCGTTAGAATGATCATTTTCTTGTAATAAGTTTTCCTCTATAGATATTGTCAGGTTAAGTGGCTTTGTTGGAACAAGCGTATTTCGCTTGTTTCTTTGTATTGCTTGTTTTGACTGATAACCATTAACCTGTTCTTATTTTTTTTAGAGGGTCAAGTTAGTTGACATGTGCAGGAAGATGTCTGATGTCAGTTAGTCAGTCAGCAGTCAGTCAGGTATGCTTACCTGTGGACCAGTACGTGGCAGCGTCAGGTACTTGATACCTGGTTATTTGATTTGAAGCCGTCGGACGGAGTATGATCTTCGAGTTGGAGGTCGGCAGCCTTTGGCCAGCATTGGCGTGTTTTCACCGTCGAGAGGACGACATGTCGAGTATGACATCACTGGGCAGCAGCTTGGCCGGAATTAGTGTGTTTTCGTCGTATGGAGGACGACGTCATGTGGAGTGTGGCTCCACTGGGCATCATTAGTGTATTTTCGTCAGCTGGGGAACGACACTGTGTGGAGGGTTAACCTCATGGGCAGCGTGGAGCTGTATTGATGACCTTATGTATAGGTTTGTCTGTTGTTGCTGTGTCGTAAGCTGTAATCTCCTTAGGTGAGTGTGACCTTTGAAGGTTGACCTAATGATGCCTTGTTTTGCCTAATTCTCGGAATTTTTAGAAGTCACTCATTTAAGTAATGTAATATTTTACTGCTCTCTTGCGATGTTTATTATTTTCATATTTTGAATGATTTAATTGTATTAATGTTAATTTTTTGACTGACTGACTGACTCATTTGTATAAGTGTAAATATGTAATTATAATAAACTAGTTTAAGGTTACTTTATTTTGCTTTAGTTCCTCCCTCCGTTGCTAGTCACTATCTCTGCCAGTTTTTCCAGTCCCGAATACCTTAAAACTTAAAGAACCTGATGAACCATTAAGTCGGTTCGTAACAGATATCATCTCTAGTTCATTTGCTTGAATTAAAAATAGAGGACTGTAGTATTGCAGATTTAATCTTTAATCCTATCAGAACATTCTTCTCTCAAATTCAGGCATTAATTCACACTTATCATTACCTATTTATTCCGATAAAATAAACTCGCAGGTGTCGTTGTGAAAAACAAAACTATGTGTGAGAGAGAGAGAGAGAGAGAGAGAGAGAGAGAGAGAGAGAGAGAGAGAGAGAGAGAGATATCCAATTACTACTTATCTAAAGACTTAGAAACAAAAAAAAAAAAACAGTCTGGAATTAGGAAACAGAATAGTAACAGTGCCTTGACTTGGACCAAAGTTTCCATTATGTAACAGAAAAAAAACAGAGCCCTTCCTTGGGCAACAAAAAAGAAATAGTACCTTGATTTATGCCAAAGGTTCCATAATGAGACAGAAAAATTACAGAGCCCTTACTAACAACAGAAAAGTAACACTACCTTGACTTATGCCAAAGTTTCCACAATGTGACAGAAAACTTAGAGCCCTTACTAGCAACAGAAAAGTAACAGCACCTTGACTTATGCAAAAGTTTCCATAATGCGACTAAAAAATTAGAGAGTCCTTACTAGCAACAGAAAAGTAACAGCACCTTGACTTATGTCACTGTTAACTATATGCGACAGAAAAATTACACAGCCCTTACTAGCAACAGAAAAGTAACAGCACGTTCACTTATGCTGAAGTTTCCTATATGCGACAGAAAAATTACAGAGCCCTTACTAGAAACAGAAAAGTAACAGTACCTTGACTTATGCCAAAGTTTCCATAATGCAAAAGAAAAATTACAGAGCCCTTACTATTATTATTATTATTATTATTATTATTATTATTATTATTATTATTACCTGCCAAGCTGCAACCCTAGTTGGAAAAGCAGGATGCTATAAGCCCAGGGGCTCCGACAGGGAAAATAGCTCAGTGAGGAAAGGGAACAGGGAAAAATAGAATATTTTTAGAACGGTAACATCATTAAAATAAATATTTCCTATTAAAACTATGAAAACTTAAACAAAACAAAAGGAAGAAAAATAACATAACATTGTGCCCGAGTGTACCTTCAAGCAAGAGAACTCTAACCCAAGAGACAATGGAAGACCATGGTACAGAGGTTATGGCACTAGCCTGGACTAGAGAACAATGGTTTCATTTTGGAGTATCCTTCACCTAGAAGAGATGTTTACCATAGCTATGGAGTCTCTTTCACCCTTACCAAGAGGAAAATGGCCACTGAACATTTACAGTGCAGTACTTAACTCCTTGAGAGAAAAAGAATTGTTTGGTGATCTTAGTATTGTCAGGTGTATGAGGACAGAGCAGAATCTGTAAAGAATAGGCCAGACTATTCGGTGTATGTGTAGGCAAAGGGAAAATGAACCGTAACCAGAGAGAAAGGCCCAATGTATAGTACTATCTGGCCAATCAAAGGACCCCATAACTCTCTAGCGGTAGTATATCAACGGGTGGCTGGTGCCCTGGCCAACCTACTACCTCTAACAGAAAAGTAACAGTACCTTGACTTATGCCACAGTTTCCATAATGCAACAGAAACATATTTGAACCCTTACTTCGGCAACAGAAAAGTAACTGTGCATGGACTTATGCCAAAGTTTCCATTATGTCTGTGATTTCTTTGAATGAAATGAGGCAATAGAAATAGTTTTCAAAAATTTATTTTTTCACGAGAGAGAGAGAGAGAGAGAGAGAGAGAGAGAGAGAGAGAGAGAGAGAGAGAGAGAGAGAGAGAATTCTTATGACTTCGAAATTCTATTTCCTCTATAGAATAAATATAAAAGAAAACAGCAACAACAACAACGTTCATCTTGAAGGGTCGCCTGATCCCCCAAAACAGGTAATCAATAATTCATTTTTGTAAAGCCGGCTTACTTAACTTTTCCTGAGAGAAACCTTTCTTTTGTCATCTTGGTAATTAGGCAGGTTAATTAGTCAGTCAGATCCGTCACGCCTTCCCATTGGCTGGCGACAACCCGGTGGAAAAATCTGAATGGTCCATTTGCGGCCCAAGGAACATTTTTGACTGGCTGAAGATGGAGTGTGTTCCGGAAGCTGATTGGCTGAGACGAGACATGTGCTCAGGGGTAACGACTCTGGCATACTTATTCGAAGGTATGATTTTTTATCTATTTTGAAAAACCCAAAAGGTAAATTGAAGGGAAAAGTACATAAACAGTAAGAGATGATATGGATAGCCTAGAAATTGAACGATAAAACTGAACAAATTCTAAATCTCATCGCGGAATATAAACTTGATGAAAGAATTGATATATTTTTTTTTATTCCATCAGATTCGAACTCGAGGGTGGAACCTCAGTTTCTTTCTTTTTTCCTCTCACTCCCCAGAAAGAAATTTGTAATTAGATGAAAACTTTGTGGGAGCCGTACGTTCTTTTCCTTTTTCTTTTTTTTTCCCCTTTTTTTTTGAGGGGGGTTGCCACGGCTATGAATTAATCAGCACCAAGTATATTGGCATTAAAAAGCTTTTAGCAGTAATTAAGGCGACGACGGACGAAATGCATCAATTAGGATTTTCTTCGACATCGTGGGTGCTACTTGGATGACATTTTTTCCCCTTCGCTTTCGTTTCATTTGTATGTGTGTGTGTGTTCTGTGAGGGTATATCCTATATTCATATTGTTATCTATTGATTTTTATGTTCAGTGTCCACTTGTTTCACACGATACGGGTGCTAATTGTGTGGCCTTTTCTTTAGTTTTTTTGTTCACTTTCATTTCATTTGTGTGTGTATGTGTGTGTGTGTGTGTGTGTGTGTGTGTGTGTGTGTGTGTGTTCTCTGAGGGTATATCGTATATTCATATTGTTATTTATTGCTTTTTGTTTATGTTCAGTGTCAACTTGTTTGCCATGATATGGGTGCTAATTGTGTGGCCTTTTCTTTATTTTTTTCGCTTTTATTTAGTTTGTGTGTATCTGTGTCGGTATATCCGACAATCGTATAATTACATATTACTGTATTTTTAAGTTCATTGATAACTTTTTTGTCATAATATCGGCAGATACGTGGGTGTTTTTTTTTTCTTACTTCTTATTTCAGTTTCATTTCGGTTGTGTGTGTTTGTGTGTGTTCTGTGACAACATATCCCATATTCGTATCATTATCTATTATTGGCATTTTTTTGTTCAGTGCCAATTTCTTTGGAATAATAAGAGTGCAAGAAGGGAATAATTTTCTTTGTTTTTTTCACTTTTATTTCGTGTGTGTTTTGTGAAGTTATATTCAATATTCATATAATTAATACCTGATATTAGTATTTTGTACGTTTAAAGGCAACCTTCTTGGCATAATATATTGATAACAGCATTAATAATGACATTCAACGCAGAGAAACAAACCAATCTTCTGTGAAAAAAAAATAATCTTTGGTTACTCATATACAATTTCTGACTGTTGTGAAATAGTAAACAAATTAAAAATAAAAGTAAAAACACACAAAAGCGTGGCATTTATAGATCACGAGAAAACTTAATTCTGACAAATCTTCAGCAGTAATGAAAGCTCTTCAAAAAACAAAGAATAGATGGGTCATATGTTAGAAACTTGATAATAGCTATACTGTACAGGAAATATAGTATTGACGGAAACAAGAAATATCCTTAAACTACTCTTTCATCATTTGGTTATCCTAAATCTTTATCCCATTTCTAATTGTTTGTTAGATAACAAACAAATCAAAAGGATAAATAAAAACACACACGAGAGCGTTGACGGAACCAGAAATATCCTCAAACGAACTCTTTCATCAAAAAACATTAATTATAGTAGTGATTTGGCAAACTAGGAGCCATCTATATTCATTTCTCATGTGTTATAGAATACTCGACATTAAATTTTAGCACTATTTCTCGAATTTTTTTTTTTAATAGCTTATAAGGTCCAAATATACTTATTGTTCCCTCAAATGTAAATTATCCGCATTGAATGAGAATATAATTTTCAAAATAATCTTTAAGCATGAATAATATATGGAAAAAATCTCTTATCTTCGAATAGTGTTTCTACGTCTTACAATAAGATTAATACGTTAACCAAAAAATTGACTTGAAAGAAAAATAAAGATTTTAATTTCAAATAGTGTTTCTACATCAAACAACAATATTAATACGTTAACTAAAAAAAAAATCTCAACTTCAAGTAGTGTTTTTACACCATAAAAAGTTGATGCGTTTAGTGAAAAAAAAATACAAAAAAATAAAGATCTTAACTTCAAGTAATTTTCTAAAACATACAAAATAAATTTCGAGCAAATTGAAATCAATATAAGATCAATCAAAAACGTGTAATCCTGACTTCTCCACCATATGCATCTTGACAAAGGAAGAATGGAAACTTCATGTGGATTTGACATAGTGAAAAGATCTCTCCGCAACAGCGTTAGGTTACAACTTGAGCCTTATTCCTAATACAAGAAGGAATTGACAAAGGAAACCAGGCTAGGAATTCCAGGCATTTCTCGTCAACTATTGCCCTTGTCCTTTTCATTCAAGCCTTCCTTTCTTATATCGAGAAAGGGATATTATTATCATTATTATTATTATTATTATTATTATTATTATTATTATTATTATTATTGTTGTTGTTGTTGTTGTTGTTCCTAGCTAAACGACAACCCTAGTTGGAAAAGCAGGATGCTATAAGCCCAGGGGCCCCAACTGGGAAACTACCCCAGTGAGGAAAGAAAACAAGGAACATTAAAATATTTTAAGAATATTAATACTAATTTTTTTTCAAACATAAACTATAAAAACTTAGAAAAACCAGAGGAAGAGAAATAAGATAAAATAGTGTGCCTGAGTGTACCCTTAAGCAAGAGAACTCTA
>NC_090737.1:37111349-37113849 GCF_036898095.1 Palaemon carinicauda | reverse complement strand
TTTGTATAAAGGGTAGGCATGATTAGTTCTGAAATATATAAAGCTAAAGTAAGATAGATATTTCTTTGTAATGAGTCGTAATAAAGCCATTAACAATAAACAAAAAAATCTACGCAAACGTGTATGTATATATATATATATATATATATATATATATATATATATATATATATATATATATATATATATATATATATATATACATATACATATACATATATATATATATATATATATATATATATATATATATATATATATACATATATATATATATATATATATATATATATATATATATATATATATATAAAACCGTTTGATCAGTACCCAAAATTAGAAAGCTAACGTAATTCTATATATTATTTTCTAAATCTCCTTGAAGACTATTAATCAAAATCTTTCCTTATCTTTAATATATGTATAATGATTCAAAATATAATTAAACATTTGATCGTCATTTTTAAGTACTCGTTTATTCATTTCGGATACAGAAAGCACAATATAACTTTAAAATGTTAATTTATCTATACTTCCCTAAAATGTTAATATACTGTATGCTAGTTTAACCATTTGCTTAAATTTAGGTCTAATGACGAATGAATTATCAATAAAGAGAATAGGCAAAACGTTAATAAAAACAAAAGGTAAATAACAATTACGTAAAAGAAATATACAAGTTTATATAATAGGCATCTCCCATATATAATAAAGAGACAGTATCGGGCTATGTATATGCGTGTGTATATATATATATATATATATATATATATATATATATATATATATATATATATATATATATATATTTATATATATATACATATATATATACATATATATACACACACACATATATATATATATATATATATATATATATATATATATATATATATATATACATATATATATATATATATATATATATATATATATATATATATATATATATATATATATATATATATATATATATATATATATACATATATATATATATGCAGGACATATAATGAGAATGACAGACAATAGGTGGACAACAGGGTTGGTCACTAGAGATTGTAATAGAAGTAGGGAAAGGAACAGAAGACGATGGATTGATGAACTAAGAAAGTTTGCGAGCGAGGGCTGGCATAGGAAGACCATAAAGAGATGCAAGTGGAAGGACATGACTGAGGCCTTTGTTCTGCAGTGGACTAGTAACAGCTGAGGATATATATATATATATATATATATATATATATATATATATATATATATATATACAGTCTCGCTGATTTCCCCCATCCTTCAGGTAGGAAGGAGAGAGAGAGAAATCATACACTGGTAAAACTCAGTGCGTGTGTGTATATATCTATCTAAATAGTTAGCCGTCGTTTTTGACGGGTCGCATACACTAGTAAATAATAATAATACACTCACGATTTGTCAGCGACAGAATACGATTACAAAAAGTACCAATATAAAAGAAAAATATTCTTTTAACTGCTGCTACTCGTCTTCCGCTATTCATCTATCGGAAAACACGATAGAAGGAGAGACCCCAAAGTAAATATTTGTCGAGTAAATAATCTTTATCAACAAATCATTAATTATAACCCCGTGTGTGTGTGTGTGTGTGTGTGTGTGTGTGTGTGTGTGTGTGTGTGTGTGTGTGTGTGTGTGTGTGTGTACGTTCTTACCTGGTATTCAGTAAATCAATAATATCTCGAATGGTGATGAATCAAATCTTCACGAGGCCGCTCTGACATTCCCACGAGACGTATAAAAGTATAAAGGTATGCACTATTGACTGGGCGGTCAAAAAGTAGAAAATAAACAAGATGCCTTATAAAATAAATATGATAATAATAAAAAATAATGAAAAAAAATAATGAGGATATATTTGTACTGGACAGATAGATATCATTATTATTGATCGTGTTGTTGTTGTTGTTGTTGTTGTTGTTGGTGTTGTTTAGGATATATTGGTAATGGAGAGATGAATAATCAGGCAAAGAGATGATTATTATTGTTGTTGTTTGGGATATATTTGTAATGGACAGATGGAAAATCAGGCAGAAGAGACTATTATTGTTATTAATATTGAAGTTCCTTAATTACAGTATTATCCTCATTATCTTCATTAACAATAATTACTAACCAAGTTTTAACTATAGTTAGACAAGCGTACTTGACAACCCCAAGCATTCCAAGCAGAGAGAAAATGAAACAGAGAAGTAAAAACTGAAAGGTATTAAAACTTACAGCACATGTATGACTACGAAGCCTTTAATAGGAGATGATGAATGAAGAAGTATTGATTTAAAAAGCTCAAGATAGAGACGATTGGCGAAATCTAACCGAGGCCCTTTGCGTCAATAGGCGTAGGAGATGATGATGATGATGAAAACCTTACAGCAGAACCAAAAGAGAACGATTCCAAGGTCAAACTGAAATAAAAACTAAATGTATCAGAAGTCGGGCTAAACAAAATCTATATCCACCAATATATATA
>NC_090737.1:37098849-37101349 GCF_036898095.1 Palaemon carinicauda | reverse complement strand
TAATACCGACATTGATGAAATATATTTGAAATAAACGCTTACAGATCTATGGAATTATATAGGCCTAAAAGTAAAAACTATAAATACTGGGGCGGCAAAAAAAAAAAAAAAAAAAAAAAAAGAATAAAGATACAGAAATATTAATAACAAACGCGTAATATCCGCAATGGTGAAATATATTTAACGAAACGCCTACAGACCTATGCAATTAGATAGACCTCAGAATAAAAACTATAAATACTGGGGCGGCAAAAAAAAAAAAAAAAAAAAAGAATAAAGGTACAGAAATATTAATAACAAATACATAATTAAGACATTAGTGAAATATAAGAAACGCCTACAGATTTATACAATTTAATAGGCCTAAAAGTAAAAACTATAAAATACTAGTGCAAAAAACCTAGAGGAGATAGTATATAGTAGAACGACGATGCATCTTCCTCGCAAGGAAAATATAAAAAAAGATGAAAAGATTTCGTTTCAAATAACTACCAGATCCTAAATAAATCTTAGAATCAAGCTCTATAAATGGAAAAATCATTTCACATTATTAAATTTTAACTGTTCGCAAAATGGAGTAAAAATTACGGTATTAATCTATTCATTTCTTTCTGAAATGGAAAGAAATATGATGATAGTGAAGGATAGGCAACCGGATTTTTTTTTTTTTTTAAAGTAACGTCATTTTATTTTGTTTATGATTCATTCGGCTCTTCGAATTGTGAAAGATTACTTCTTTATCAGTCATATAGGTATCTTATTCAACAGTAATTCTTATGAGAAATAAAATATTATAGAAGAAATCCATAAAAAATTATTTCATGTTTACGCAAATACTTAATATTGCAGAAAATTTCCGATCTTTACATTTAAAAGTTTAAGGGTTTAAACCCTGGAAAGGTATGATGGGTCGTATGCGACCCCTACAACATTTTCAAAACCTGTTTTTTCCCCATAAATCATCAGCTGTCTCGAATATGGAAGTGATCGACCTGCAAGGGGTGACTAGTCTACATGCCATTGTCTGCTTTAGGACTGATTTTCGTCCAACTTCCCTCCTTCCCCGTTTTTTTACCCCCCAGGGGTCGACCTCGACCCTGACATACCTTTATAGGGGTAAGTGATCAAGCAGCAAAGTTATTACATAATTATAAATTGTCGAACAGTGTTGATACTTGTTTGGTTCTTTATAGTTGGGAAGTGTGGATGGATGGTGTGTCTACCACTTGCATGACATTGGTTTTGGCTTAGATGCCATATATTGCCACGAGGTCCATTTTCCCTCAAATGCTAATTTCTGAATTTTTTTTTATTTTTTGCAAATTTGATTTTTTTCTATTTATTTTGAATTTATCTTCAATAATGGCCAGCAGGCAGTATTCCCTCGGCATGGATATCATCAACACACTTCTAATAGAGTTAAAAAGAGATGTTGATGATAATATGGAGTTTGCAACCCCATTCTTCATTTCAAGGGGTAGATTGGGCTGTAAGAGTTGTTGCGGTCTGCGGCCATTTTGTTGACATACCCGAAAGGTAAGTTGACATATCTCTATATATTCTTGTTCTGTATAGAATTCGTGATATTTTGGTATATTTTAATGCATAAATATCATATTTTATAGGAGATACAATGATTTTCATAAGAAATTTACATTGTGAAACTAGGCCGTCAAAAAATGACCTTTAGATTTCGCCCCTGATATAACAGTAAATTACATCTTATTGCACATTTTATTATGTATTTCTGTTCTAGGATAATATGAGTTTATTCTATAAAAAATTAGCCTCTTCCTATTTCATTTGGGTACCCAAAAAATTCATGAAATTTGGACAAATTTTTTTGGCCAAAAAAAGTTACCCTTTTTTTCTCATTTCAGATCTTGACTTCTATGGGTCCAACTCATTTCCAGCAATTACACGCGGTTGCTTTGCCATTTAAGAAGGTGTCCCTAAAGGGATTTATGTGTATATGTATATTTCTATTTTTTGTGAATATTTACGTCGTCTTTTTTTTTTGTATACTTAAATTTTTAATATATTTCCAATAAATAGTTATTTTGTAGATGGGTATCATTTATATTTTCAGTAGTTTTTAGCATTCTTTGAAGTATTTTTAGCAAGTCAAACAATACAGATTGATGCATAACTAAATTTTTCCTGAATTTTTTTCGGAGTCGGGGTCGCGCGCAACCGAGTATACCCTTAAAGGGGTGTCCGAGGAGCGTACCTATCCAGGGTATACCGCATATGAATGGCAGAGGCCAAGGGCAGTGACATTGCCCTAGGGACTGACCATATATACATATGATCAGCGCCCAAGCACCTTCTTTACCCAAGCTAGGACCAAGGAGAGCCAGGCAATGGCTGCTAATGACTCAACAGATAGACTTATAGGCCCCCCCCCCAAACCCTCACCAGGATGGTAAAGTTGCAGTGACCAAAGACTCTTACGAGTTTGAGCAGGACTCGAACCCCAGTCTGACGTTCACCAGTCAGA
>NC_090737.1:37061349-37086349 GCF_036898095.1 Palaemon carinicauda | reverse complement strand
GACGCTGACGCATGAGAGACTAGGAAAGGGGGTTAGTATACTGGAGGGACAGGAGGAGGGTCAAGATGGAAGAAGGTAAGAAGAGGGAGGGCAGTGAGAGCGGAGGTATTCGAATTGCTTTACCTACTTACTCGATTCACTTGGCTTAAGCTTTATTAGGACAAGAGTTAACACCTTAATTAACGGAATTTGAAAATACATTATAGTATTAAAAATTAGGAGGAGGTCTATAGAGTGCTGTGTCAAAGTACCATTCTTATCAAGTAATTAGTATGGAACATATTAAAGAAAACCACGCTATTTTTTGCCAAAAATGCATAATAGCGGGAAGAGCAGAACGTTATAAGCCCGAGGGCTCCAGTAGGGAAAATAGCGAAGTGAGGAAAGAAAATAAGGAAATTATAAGTAACAGTTAAGATAAAATATTCTAAGAACAGCATCATCAAAACAAATATTTCACATATAAACAATAAAACATCAAAAAAGAAAAAAAAAGACAGAGAAATAAGATAGAATAGTGTGGCCAAGTGTACCCTCAGAACTCTACCCCAAGACAGTGGAAGACCATGGTACAGAGGCTATGGCACTACCCAAGACCAAAGAACAATAGTTTGGTTTCGGAGTGTCCTTCTCCTAGAAGAGCTGCTTGCCATAGCTAAAGAGTCTCTTCTACCCTTAACAAGAGTAAAGTAGTCACTGAACAATAATATTGCAGTAGTTAACCTTAAACTTTTCTTAATCTAGATATGTCAAGCCTGGTAAAAGAAAAATTGAATTCCTCAAGAACAGCTTTGTCATATTAAAAATTTAATGGTTTTTCACTTAAGGTACAGAACTCCAGCTTCTAAAATCATGGCCTACGGAAGAGTATAATTGATAATTCAATTTGCGTAAATGACAGTTATACTATTAAATATGAGGAAGGTCAAATAACAGTGACAGTAACAACAGTAGATAATCTTTTAAGACTTGGCAACAACATATATTCGCTGTGTTTGTCCCCAGGTGTTTCTCTGTCTGTGTGTATCTCTCTGTCTATGTGTTTCTCTGTTTCTTTCTCTATGCGTTTCTGTCTGTTAGTTTCCTCTCTCTCTCTCTCTCTCTCTCTCTCTCTCTCTCTCTCTCTCTCTCTCTGTAAGATAACATGAATTGATTAGCACTGTAGTTGACTACCTCGCATAGATGAAGAACCAAAATCTCCTTCACGGGGAAGATCCAGTTACTTGTAAGTAGCTTTTTCAAAAACTCAGATCTATTATGGAAAATCAATAGAGTAGAAGCGGTAACTCGTAAAATATTGCAGGCATAATCTTCCAATATGATAGAGAGCAAGTGTCTGGCGATATATATATACATATATATATATATATATATATATACATATATATATATATATATATATATATTCCTGTTACTCTTAACGACAACCAGTCGATAAACAACAAATCCACAAACTGCCCTAACTAGCGTGTTGTAGTTAAGAAAGGGAGTAGGTAGGTAGGGGGAAAATCATTCAGCCATTCGTTTTTGACGGGTCGAGTATGTACTATTATTATTATTATTATTATTATCATTATTATTATTATATCTATTAATAATAATGATTATTATTATTATTATTATTATTAGCTGAGGCTAAGCTAGAACCCTATTTGGAAAATCTGCTTTAAAGAAATATAGTCTTCCATCTACAAGAGAGAGAGAGAGAGAGAGAGAGAGAGAGAGAGAGGGGGGGGGGAGTTACAAGGACTTACAAGGATTTTGGATGTCTCATAGACTTTTTAGTCCATCCGAGGTGACTCGTTGGTAGAGCGATTTAGTTTGAGCATTTAGAAAGTTCTTATGAACATGTCTAACTTATTCTTGAACTCGTTTACGGTGTTACTGTTTACTACATCCGCTGGGAGTCTGGTCCAGGTGTTTTCTATTTTGCATGTAGAGAGAGAGAGAGAGAGAGAGAGAGAGAGAGAGAGAGAGCGTGGACATTTCTTCAAGACACTGCAAACTTGGAAAATGAGAGAGAGAGAGAGAGAGAGAGAGAGAGAGAGATTTCTTCAAGACTGCAAACTTGTTTGGGTTCCCCCAGGTCCCTCACTGTGAGGCACCTCGTAAATCCACCAGAGAGTTGCTAATGCATCTTCCGGTGTATTTTGCATCTTCCAATCTTGGATGGTCTGGGATGCATATTATGTGTTTATTGAGCTTATTCTTAAACACATCTACGCTCACTCCTGCATTATCGATGCTGGTGCGTAGTGGATTAATGTCCTGTGCGCCTTCCTTAGTTTTCCTGGTTTAGTTTTAGGCATTATCAATCTACCTCGGCTTGCTCTTTCTGATATTTTTAGCTCCATGATGTTTTCAATAATTCCTTCAATTTGCTTCCATGCTTGTATTATCATGTAGTGCTCTCTTCTCCTTTCTAGACTGTACAATTTTAAAATTGCAGTCTTTCCAGTAGTCAAGGTCCTTAACTTCTTCTATTCTAGCAGTAAAGGATCTTTGTACACTCTCTATTTGTGCAATATCCTTTTGGTAGTGTGGGTACCATATCACATTGCAGTACTCGAGTGTACTACGTACAAAAGTTTTGTAAAGCATAATCATGTGTTCAGCTTTTCTTGTTATAAAGTATCTGAATAGCATTCCTATTTTTGCTTTACATTTAGCCAACAGTGTTGCTATTTGGTCGTTGCATAACGTATTCCTGTTTAACATTACACCAAGGACTTTAACTGCTTCCTTGTTTGTGATTGTCTCGTTATTAGGTCCCCTGTATGCAAATACCATTCCTTCTGTTTCCATAATTCGAATTTATCGTAGTTAAATTCCATCCTATTTATCTCCGCCCATTTATATATTTTGTTTAGATCTCTTTGTAATGAGTTCCTATCTTCATCACATGTAATTTCTCTACTTATTCTTGTGTTATCGGCGAAACTTCTCACTACATAGTGTTTAACATTACACTGTCTGAGATCATAATAACAAACAGCAGTGCAGCTAATACCGTACCCTGTGGCACGCCAGATATTACCTGAGCTTCATCTGATTTTTCGTCATTTGCAACCACTATCAGTTTTCAGATTTACAGGAATTCTTTCACCCATTTTCATATCTTTCCCACAATATTATGCTTTCTCATTTTTTTCTTTAATATATTATGGTCTACCTTGTCAAAGGTTTTTGCAAAATCTAGATAGACCACATCTGTGTCTTTTTTAATTATCATATTTTTATATGTTTCCATAGTGTGCTATCAGTTGGGTTTGTGTATGTTTTTCCGGGCACAAAACCGTGTTGACCTATATTAAATAAATTATTTTCAAATAAATGATTCATTATTTTCTATTTTATTACCCTTTCACACACTTTCATAATATGTGATGTTAGACTAATAGGTCTATAATTGGTTGCCTCTAGTCTTGATCCACTTTTGAAAATAGGGGTTATATATGCTAATTTATGTTTAACACATATATCGCTCATATCTACACTTTGTCTTAGCAGTATTGCAAGCGGCTTTGCGATAGTGTGTGCAGTTTTTTTTTAACAAAATCGCTGGAACTCCATCTGGTCCGGCCGCTGATCCATTTTTGATTTCGCTTATAGCCTGCACAATATCTGCTTCATTAATGTTTATATCCATTAGATATTCAATATTTTCTTCTCTCATTCCTGTTGCATTATTCTCATTCGCAATTCTTGGCATGAATTCACTCCTATATTATTTTGCTAATATGTTGCATGTTTCCTTTTTTTATTCGTTAGCCGTCCTTTAATTCTTAGAGGGCCTATTTCTAATCTCCCTTTATTTATCTTTTTTTGCATAGGAGTAAAGTACTTTGGGGTTTCTTTTTATATTTTGAAGTGTCCCTTCTTCTAAGTCCCTTTTTTTCATTTTCTTTCGATTGTATAATCTTTTGTTCTGCATTTTCTATCTTACTTTTTATTTCCATGATTTTCCATACATTTTTTTTTCATTTGCAAAACTTTTCTTCCACTTTCTAATTTTCTGAAATAAGATCCTTCTGTCTATTGGTATGCATGTCTGAAGTTTATTTTTTTTTCGGTACATATTTTTCAGAAATTTCTCCAGTATTTTGTACAGTATATCCGTATTTACCTGTATATTATCACTTACTAATACAATTTTCCAATCTCTGTTCAATTCTTCATTTATTTCTGACTATTTTATATTCTTACCACAGAAATTATATTTTCCATATCCTTCCCATCGTTTTGTGCTTTCTTTATCTCTGCGTTCACTTGCTTTGGAAAGGACTATTGATTCTATGACATAGTTATACACTATTATTTCTTTAACATAATTCACCTCATTCAAAAATACTAAATCTAGGACATTGTCCTTTCTTGTTGGAATTTGGTTTATTTTTTTTTTTTGCATATGTTCTAATAGCATATCTTGAAGCTTTTCAAATTGCCTCTTTATCTTCTGAGCTACTATTACTCTCTTTTTTACGTGTATATATACGACAATTCTCTTCTATCCGTTCTTTCCAATCCACGAAAGGAAAGTTAAAATCTCCGGATGGGAGTATATTCCAGTCTTTATGGTTTCTACATATATCATCTATTTTTTCTATTTTTATGTCAAATTCCTTAGTATTTGGGGGTCTGTAAACTACAATATTCACTAGTTTTTCATATTCAAATTGTACCGCAATCAATTCACATTCTGTGTTGCTGTATTTTTCAGACTTTTCCTCGATTTATGTCTCTTCCATATATTGCGGTTCCCCCTTGATTCCTATTTGTTCTGTCTGATCTATATGTTTGGAAAGAGAGAGTGTGAACATTTCCTCAAGACGCTGCAAACTTGGAAAATGAGAGAGAGAGAGAGAGAGAGAGAGAGAGAGAGAGAGAGAGACATTTCTTCAAGACGCTGCAAACTTGGAAAATGAGAGAGAGAGAGAGAGAGAGAGAGAGAGAGAGAGAGAGAGAGGACATTTCTTCAAGACGCTGCAAACTTGTGAAAGGTTGACTGTCGTTCAACACGTTTGCCAGACAAACACACATCTTGTCAGCGTCTAGATTCCTCGCATTCTTCAGTTTTCTTTTCGCTTCGTAACAGCCAAAGGATGATCAAATGTCACTATCCAATATCACTATCCACTTTTCGAGCAGCGTTTTTCTTTGGAACTTTTGTTAAGGAACTTGCGAGTAAAGGTTTCCAGGAATGAAACTTTAATTACCATCCGTAACTTGGACGTGTTTATCTTTTCTGTTTTTTCTTTTTTTACTAAATATAATATTAAAGGTTGTATTTTTTGTTCCACTGGCATCTACATTTGAGAGAGAGAGAGAGAGAGAGAGAGAGAGAGAGAGAGAGAGAAGTAGCTAAACAGCGAGTGTGGATAGAGGCCGAAAGATGTCGCAAAACTGCAAGTGTATGCTTATAGTACACTGTTTTTGATAGCACTCTAAGCATTCCCCCAACGAAGAGAGAGAGAGAGAGAGAGAGAGAGAGAGAGAGAGAGGTCACAGACCTTTAAGTGATGCTAACACAAAGCCAATATTGTATTGGCCTTGTGCTAACAGTGCACTGCTTAAGGCGCACTCTAGGTATTCCCCCTACGAGAGAGAGGCAGACAGATAGAGATTCAACTGCCTATGTTGGCTTCAATGAGTTTACTGTCCTAAGGGATGCGCTATATCCACCCCGGGATGCTGTATCTAGTTTAAAGGTTTAAAGGCCGCTCATGAATGGCAGAGGCAAGGGACAGTGACATTGCCCCATCAACCATGACAATGCCCTAGAGACTGACCATATATGCATATGATCAGCGCCTAAGACCCCTCTCCACCCAAGCTAAGACCAAGGAGGGCCAGACAATGGCTGCTGATGACTCAGCAGATAAATCTATAGACTCCCCCAAACGGCCCACCCTTAGCTCACAAGGATGGTAAGGTTGCAGAGACCAAAGAAACTAAAATTCTTGTTCTCGTTGATACAGTATTTACTTATCGACGAAGATAACCTTCAAAATACAATTTAAATCCTTTGTAATTATGTTTATAGCAGCAGCGAAAAACGAAGACGCAAATGGACACAGACGACAGACAGACAGAAATGGAGGACACGTTTTAAAGACTAAATCTAGTTATCATCATCATCATCATCATCATTATTATTATTATTATTATTATTATTATTATTATTATTATTATTATTATTATCTAAGCTACAGCCATGGCTGGAAAAGTAAGATGCTATAAGCCCAAAAGCTCCATCTGGTAAAAATAGCCCAGTGAGGAAAGGGAATGAGGAAATAAATAAACTATCGGTATATGAATATATACCCATACAAAAATCACTAAATCTGTCGAAAATGTATGGCCCAAACGTTTGACCTTTGAAGGCGAAACCTGGCAAATGTTACAATTGGGGAACTATTATTATGATTTGTCGATATGAAAAGTATGTCACTGAATGTAGTCTGCCGAGAAGTACATAAATAATCGAAGGGTTTATAGGTTTAAACGCCATCCATGAATGACAGATGCATGGGACAGTGACATTGCCCTAGCAATCAGGACAGTACCCTAGAGACAGAACAAATATACATGATCAGGGGCTAAGCCCCATCTTCACACAAGTTAGGACCAGGGAGGGCCGGGCATTGGCTGCTGATGACTCAGCAAGAAGACCTATAGGTTCTCCCAAACCACCCTTCACCAGTAGCTCACAAGGATGGCGAAGTTGCAGTGACTAAACTCTAAAGGAACTAACGAGTTTGAGCGGGATTCGAACACCAGTCTGGCGAGCACCGGGCATGAACGTTACCAACAGGCCTCAACAGTCCTGAAATCCATGACTTTTAAGCTTAGGTGGAACTTTGCTGCAAACTTGGTCGCCATAATTGTTATGATCAGCAATATTCTGGTGTATTATATAAGATACCACATAACAGACAAACACTCTCGTGTACGTTTTCATAACAATAATTAATAATGATGGAAGATTGAAATAATTTAGCGAAAATCATGTTCAGTAGTATATAATAAATCTCACTTTTTCACCAAATTGGGCATTGCTAATATTAAGTAATCTCAATTTTTCGTCAAAGTGGTCATATCTATTATTACGTATTAAAAACAATACCAAAACAATCTTTTTCGTACACATGGACTTCTATCTAAATAAAAAAAACTTTAAATGTAATTGAAAACTAATTAATGGATTTAAAAATTCCCCGTCATTCTCTCTCTCTCTCTCTCTCTCTCTCTCTCTCTCTCTCTCTCTCTCTCTCTCTCTCTCTCTCTCTCTCTCTCTCTCTCTCTCGTTAACACTTGCACCATCAAAATTTCGAGAAATAGTTATTGAAGCAAGAAGTATGTTTCTCTAAGCATGTCTTGCTTGTCGGGTGTGAGATGAAAAATTCTTATTTGAATGATGTCTATTGCATATATCGAATGGAACCAGCAAGCAGATCTGAATATTTTAATACTAAAGTTTAAATACAAAAAAGAGGAAGGAACTATCAATACAGAATAGTCATTGTCCACCAGCCTTCAGTGACCAAGGGAAACTTCAAGGAAGCAGTTCTAAGTACTTTAATTATACAGTTTTACTATTAAAAAGAAAAAAAAAAAAACTATATAAACATAGTCGCCAACCTTCGGTGACTAAGAAAACCTTCAAGTAAGGTAATTATTCTAATCCTAAAGTTTAAATTATAAACAAAAGAAGAAGAATCCACCGATATAAATGAAGTCACTGACCATCAGCCTTCAGTGACCAAGGGAAACTTCAGCAATTTCAAACGTCTGTTTTTACACCAAAAGTGACTCGTCATTGACACAGGCTTCTATCTGCTGTCCAAATAGCAAGGAAAAGACAGACGTGCGGATGGCCAAGACCTAAAAGTACTTGAAAAAATAGGAATAATCTCTTTTGTTTTTAGTACGTTTGTTAAGTGACAAGATAAAGCTAATCATCTTGCATCTCACAGTGAGTGGTCACTCAGTCACGTGACAGTTTCAGCTCAAAATGATTACTATTCATCAAATCTATGAAAATTGTACTCATTATTAGAATAAACTATCATCAGAAGTAATAATGTTGTTACTGTTCTCAGAATATTTTAGTTTGATTGTTTACTACTCATCTTGTTGTTTATTTCCTTGTTTCCTTTCCTCAATGGGCTATTTCTTCCAGTTGAAGCCCTTGGCTTATAGCATCTTGCTTTTCCAACTAGGGTTATAGCTTAGCTTGTAGTAGTAGTAGTAATAATAATAATAATAATAATAATAATAATAATAATAATAATAATAATAATAATAATAATAATAATAATAATAAAAACAACAACAACTACAATCCATCGTACCAATGATTAGGATAACCTATCATCAAAAGTGATAATACTGGTTAGTGGATAATAAATTATTACGAGTGAGGCTTTTATAAAGTACCAAAGAATCTAGTATTCAATTTTTGAAATTTTGTGATGCCGTATCAATATCAATATTATTATTATTATTATTATTATTATCAATATTTATATTGATATTGATATTATTATTATTATTATTATTATTATTATTATTATTATTATTATTATTATTATTATTATTATCATTATTATTATTATTATCTAACTTTCAATCGTAGTTGGAAAAGCAGGATACTATATGTCCAAGGGCTCGAACAGGGAAAATTAGCCCAGTGATGAAAGGAAATAAATAAACTATACGAGAAATAATGAATAATTAATATAAAACATCATAAGATCAGTTACAGTTTCAAAATAGATCTGTCAAATATAAACTATGAAGAGAGGCAATTGTCAGCTTGTTCGCTGCAAGTTTGTACTTCTGAAGTTCCATCGATTCAACTGCTTCATTAAGATCATCCCACAATCATATCACTGCTGGATTAAAACTTCTAGAATGCTATGTAGTATTGAGCCTTATGATGGAGAAGGCAAGATTGTTAGAAATGAATGCATACCTAGCACTGCGGGATGATACAGTCAGTAAAGATCTGAATACAAAAGGATGGTCAGAATTATGAATAATCGTATGCAACATGCATAAAGAACTAACTGATTAGCGGGGCTACAGATTAATATCCAGATCAGGAATAAAGAATTCAATTAACCTCAAAAAATTTTCCAACAAATTAAGACAGGCAGAAGTACAGACAGAACAATACTTAAAGCATGGTAGAACGGAAGAAGTAAAAAATTTCCTCCGGATAAATTGATCTTAAAAATCTTAAAAGAGACTTTCTTAAAGACTATCAAAAAAAAAAAGAAAAAAAAAGTTTGTAAAGCTTCTGCTAATGAATAGTTAACGAATGAGGTGTTCGACCTTTTTCACTTCCAAGCGTTTATTTAGAATATTTCTGAGCAACACACATTCAAAAGAAAGAGAAGCTGTCCCAGAGCTATTTCTTGAGAAAACAATTCTTCTAGAAATCTATTTTTTCAACCTCAGTTGCAGAAAGATTTCATACTATTTTGAAGCTATTGACTTTAAGACAAAGAAATTTCGACCTAGCAATAGAAAGTGGCTATTTGTCCCCTAAGGAATAGTAAGTATCCCATTTTTTTTTAGATGGGAATGCGTCAGAGAAAAATACAAACATTTCAGGAAAGAGATTTGGACCTATCATCTCACAGAAATGTTTATTCTGAAAATAGTTTTATATATAACAGACCATGCAACGCAAATGTTGGTATTTTAGGCGACTTGATACACGAAATGTTTAATCTAAAAATTATTTGAGAGATAACAGACCATGCAACGATTGGTATTGTAGGTGACTTGATACACGAAATGTTTAATCTAAAAATGGTTTGAGAGATAACATACCATGCAACGATTGGTATTGCAGGTGACTTGATACACGAAATGTTTAATCTAAAATGGTTTTAGAGATAACAGAACATACAACACAAATATTAGTATTGTAGTAGCTTTGCAAGAAGAATGTCCCTACTTCCATTCCCGCTAAAGTCTTGGTAGACTTTTACTGACAACACAACTTGACCATCCCTATGAGCTAATACTGAAAAAATTGGGTGCGAACCCCAAAAGGGGAATTAACGAGTCATCGGCACTTAATTCAACAGCCATTGCCCTGCTTCGCTAGGTCTAACGTGTGTTGAGTGCGGTCGTTGATGCATTAGGCTTTTTTTTACAGGACACTGTATGCAAGTGTAATGTCATTCAACTTTCTTCCTCATAGGCGGTTTAATTTTTTTTAAATCTATATAATAATGATAGAAAAAATTTAACAATTTTTATTCAAAGACAAAAAAAAATCATCTTCTAAATCTAGTATTCACATAAAATATTAGCATTTTATATCAAAAGACAAAAAAAAAAATAAAGATTGTTAAAATTGTGTTAGCACTCGAAGGATGTCGGACAATGAGCTATTTCATATATATTCATAATGAATGAGTTGATAGATATAAGTAATTAAGTATGTCATATATTTTCATCGTTAATTAAATGTGTTCTGATACTAAAACCGATTCATATATAATACGGAAGTTAAAAAATATATATTTTCATCAATACTGTCACTAATTATTAATATTTTGAGGCAGAGGGTCAATTAGGTTGAAGACATCCCTTCAAGCATAAAGTATGAAAGGTGATATGTTTAACAAATTGATTTGGAGTATATAACTAACGACAAAAACTCCTCTGAGTCCTTAGGTAGTATGTTGGCCAGGGCACCAGGCACCCGTTGAGATACTACCGCTAGAGAGTTATGGGGTTCTTTGACTGGTCAGACAGTACTACATTGGATCCTTCTCTCTGGGTACGGTTCATTTCCCTTTACCTACATATACACCGAATAGTCTGGCCTATTCTTTTACATATTCTGCTCTGTACTCATACACCTGACAACACTAAGATTACCAAACTATTCTTCTTCTCCAAAAAGGTTAACTACTGCACTATAATTGCTCAGTGGCCACTTTCCTTTTGGTAAGGGTAGAAGCGATTCTTTAGCCATGGTAAGCAGCTCTTCTAGGAGAAGGACACTCCGAAATCAAACCATTGTTCTCTAGTCTTGGGTAGTGCCATAACCTCTGTACCATGGTCTTCTACTGTCGTGGGTTAGGGTTCTCTTGCTTGAGGGTACACTCGGGCACATTATTCTATCTTATTTCTCTTCCTTTTGTTTTGCTAAGGATTTTATAGTTTACATAGGAAATGTTTATTTTAATGTTGTTACTGTTCTTAAAATATTTTATTTTTCCTTGTTTTCTTTCCTCACTGGGCTATTTTTCCTGTTGGAGCACCTGGATTTATGGCATCCTGCTTTTCCAACTAGGGTTATAGCTTAGCAAGTAATGATAATAAGTAATAATAATTTAGCGTCAAATATATGAAGTCCTTTGAGATACTTTATTTTCATTTGTTTTATTGAAAAACCAAAAAATTATATACAAAACTCCAAGGTAATTTTAATACACGAAGCTTAAATGTTGCCTTAATATACGAAGCTTAAAAGTTATTTTAATATACGAAATTCCAAAGTTATTTTAATATACAAAATTCCAAAGTTATCTTAATATAAGAAATTACAAAATTATCTTAATAAACGAAACCGCAAATTTATCTTAATATACGAAACTTAAAAGTTATCCTAATATATAAAAGGTCAAAGTTATCTTAATATACGAAAATTCAAAGTTATTTTAATATACGAAACTTCAAAGTTATTTTATTATACAAGACTTCAAAGTTATCTTAATATACGAAACTCCAAATTTATCTTGATATACGAATATTCAAAGTTATCTTGATATTCCAAACTCCAAAGTTATCTTATTAAATGAGGCTCCAAGTTATCTGAATATACAAGACTCCAAATTTGTCTTAATATACAAAACTTCAGTTATTTTAACATACAAAACTCCAAAGTTCTCTTAATACACGAAACTCTAAAGTTATCTTAATACACGAAACTCCAAAGTTATCTTAATATAAGAGACTCCAAAGTTATCTTAATATACGAAACTTCAAAATTATATTAACATACGAAGCTCCAAAATTTTTCTTAATATACAAATCTCGTAAGATATGATAATATACGAGACTCCAATATTATCCTAACATAAGTAACTCCAAAGTTATCTTATTATACGAGACTCCAAATTCCTCTTAATATACAAACTAAAAAGTTATCTTGATATGCGAAACTCCCAAGTTATCTTGATATACGAAGTTCCAAAGTTATCTTAATATACGAAACTCCAAAGTTATCTTAATATACGAAACTTAAAAGATATCTTAATATACAAAACCCCAGTTATCTTAATATACGAAACTCAAAAGGTATCTTAGTATACAAAAACCCAAATATATCTTAATATACTAAAGTACAAAATTATCTTAATATGCAAAAGTCCAAAGTTATCTCAATATACAAAAGTCCAAAGTTATCTTCATATACAAAACTCAAAAGTTACCTTGATATACGAAATTCAACAGTTATCTTAATATACGAAATTTCAAAATTATCTTAATATACGAAACTCAAAAGTTAACTTTAGAATCGAAATTATAAAGTTATCTGAATATACGAAACTTTAGAGTTATCTTAATATACGAAACTTAAATTATCTTAATTTACGAAACTTAAAAGTTATCTTAATATACGAATGTCAAAAGTTATCCTAACATACGAAGCCCCAAAGTTATCTTAATATACGAAACTCAAAAGTTATCGTGATACATTTAACTCAAAAGTTATCTTAATATACGAGACTTAAAACTTATCTTAACAGACGAAACTCAAGTTATCTTCATATACGAAATTCCAGTTATCTTAATATACAAAACTTAAAAGTTATCTCAATATGCGAAACTTAAGAGTTACCTTAATATACGAAGCTTCAAAGTTATCTCAATATACGAAACTATAAAGTTATCTTGATATACGAAACTCAAAAGTTATCTTGAAATGCAAAACTTAATAGTTATCTTAAAATACGAATCAGAAGATTACATACAATTAAAAAATCGGTCTCCTCTCAGACAAAAATTTTATTTTCAGATTCCTCTAATATTACTTGAAAACTTAGATTACATAATACAACAGTTTAATACCAAAATACAGAATTGCAAAAGTCAATTTATAAAAAAAAAAAGAAAAAAAACCTTACTTGTAAAATACAGACAAATTCTGTTTCAGAAATCAGCTAAATAGATCTGTGAATGATGACTTGAACGGTAGGAGAAATTAATCGAAAGTTACGTCAAGTATTGGGAGGAACTATGACGGATAATGGTGTTAATGATTGAACCTGGGTCCTTTAAATATACCCCAATTATTTTTCAAGGGTCTTGGGTTGAACTAGGACTCTCAGTGGGTCCTGGTTTGAACTACAGTAAAAGGTGTCTGTGCATACATGCGTGTGTGCGTGTGAAGCAAGGAAGACATCGGGTTAGATAAAGTGCAATTAATATGACGAGATTAATTGCTCTCAACTTATTGTGTGAAGTTTATCATCTCCCTATTTACTCTCACTAATAATATGAAACTCAAATAAAAAAACTCTTCTCGATAAACAGAACAACAGGTTCATTAAAAATAATGACACAAGAAGCGGTTAGTAAACCCCGACATTGTCTCAACAGTCTAGAAAATTGTGGAAGGCATAGGCCTACGTGGATAAAAATTATGGAGAAAGAGTCGGGAGGGGGAATTGGAAAACCAACCGAGAGAACAAGGTCTGTTGGAAGAATCTAGTGGAGGAATTTGGTTCACGCGGAGTTGGAGGAGTTACCTTACGCTTTACTACTAATAAACATTCACAACTATTTCATGAAAATGACTCAAATTGGAGGAAAATATTGAAGGAAAAAATGAAAATTCATATAGATCGGGAACACGAGAGAATTTCAAAGCCTTAAAAGTGGTAAATTGTAAACTATCATTCATATTAAAGGCTCAATATTTTTCCTTCATCATGAGCTCGCTACACAAACGATACAACATCAGAATACTCACGATGGGTATGAACTAAGATATCACATTGGGTGAGGCCTTGCCTTCGTGACCTTGTCTTGATTAAAAAAAGAAAAAATAATAATAATAATAACACCTCTTTACAAGACTTTTTAGTTTTTTTAGGTGTTTCAATAACGTATATTTGACAATTAACTTAAAACTCGCTGTTGATATTTTACATACCTAAGAATGATTATGTCAAACAGATCTTGTAGGTCCCGTAGAACACGGGTTTCTATGTGTCTATCGACAGGACAAGGAAAACGGCCCTTAAAGTAAGTAATGCTAAACTGCAAGGTACGTGAAGCGATTGTGAAGAATATAATGCATTGGAGTAATTTATAATAATTATAAAAACCTCTTCAAATTCGTAATTGGCGCTTTAGTGGAATAACGTACAAAACATGTTTCATTAATTACATTCTTTCGATATATCTGAATTGAAATAGGTCTCGTTGAAGAAAACAATACAGCGGAAAACAACCACTTCACAGTGCTAGATTATGTACTGTATATATATATATATATATATATATATATATATATATATATATATATATATATATATATATATATATATATATATATATATACACATACATATATAAAAGGTACTACCAAACATTACCTTACCTGAGGTTATTCTCGGCCTTAAGACATCAGACGAGAAATTCACGGTTGGGCGAGCTTCTTCTCAGCAACAGATGTGACTCGAGGTACTCTGTCTAAAGATGTGCGAATCTGAAAATGTATTAATGATAACTTTAGAAATCGAACCTAAATGGAATCAAATAGTGATCTTAATAGGTTTTGATTAGATCATGGGATTGTTTGGATAAAACCTAGGAAACAGAGGAAGTAAGGTTAGCAAAAAGATTGGGAGACTGAATATGTACATAAATGCGCACCTAAGTGTGAATATAGCAATAATATAAACAACTAGAAAATCCCTAAGAGTGCAGACCTCCACCACGGCAGCTTATTTCTCGAAACCAGCGTGCCTTTCCCAGAATCAACTGGTCATTTGCAGCTATTTGCATTATAGTTTAAATTCCCTGCTAGTTTCATTATCTTATAATTAAAATTGTAGCCGTATGGTTGATGACCTGAATTTCATATATTGCTTGACCTTGACCTTCGACCTTAACATGCATTAATTGGCGAGGATTTTCATACGCTTAAATATGAACCAAGTTTGAAGTCTCTGTGACAACGATGTCCAAACTTATGGCTGATTACGTGAATTGGACATTTTCGCTTGACCATAACCTAGACATTCGACCTTCCCAAAATATAATCCTTTCCAACTTTCATTTAATTCCTGCAAGTTTCATCACTCTACGACTAAAATTGTGGCCAGAAAGCTGTTCACAAACAAATACATAAACACACAAACCGGGGGTAATCACATAACCACCTTCCAACTTATGCAATCCAGTAAAATGATAATAAATCCTTTAAGCTACAAACCTGTTGATATATACTGCATCTTAATTCATAATTTTAACACGGGTAACACTTTCGAAGATAATCTGAGTGACAATGTGAACATAAAAGCGCACATATATGGAAAAAAACAAAAGCAATTGCATTTGCAAGTCAATAAAATAAGTAATAAATCATATAAGCTACGAACCTGTCAGTACATCATAATTTCGCCGTCGCTCATTTTCACACACGTAACACTTTCAAAGATAATCCAATTGAAGAAATAGTATCGAAAGGTCCTGAACCACTCCATTCAAAGGACTGCTTTCAACTGAGGTTCCAAACCACCCAAAAACAGACTGTTTGATAATTCTCATTATTGGAGAAACAGTTGAAGGAAGGAGATGAAGAGTTGGCCGACAGTCGTAGAACTGTAAACAATACGGTAATTAAAGTAGTTCGCCAGCCGGAACGTTTAACACTCGGAGATCTGCCCAGCCGACAATGTAAACAAAAGATCTTACAATTACCTAACGACAATTGCAGTAATTAAAAGATAGTTTAGCATTTTAGAATATTAGTATGGGATTATTTACAATACTTATTGAGTTACTAGAACCACATTTTATCGGTTGGAAGACGAGATCTAACAGGTTATTGAAAAGTCTTGTTTTAACTCTTTCTCTAAGTGCTTCGATAATGCAGATTTTACAATACGGTGTGTGATACGTGAAATGCCTAAGAGTGTATACAATAAATTGGATTCCGTGAGTGATAGGACCAGGAAAGCAGCATTTAAAGTAAGTAAAATAAGTAATATTCTTTATAGACTTATAAAACTTTTACATAGCTGAGAACTATGAAGCGCGAAATAGGAGATGGTGCATGGAGAGGTATTATGTTAAAAGCTCAAGTTAGTGACGAATGGAAAAAACCGAGACCTTTTGTGTCAAGAGGCGTGGGAGGAGGTGATGATGTTATATTATTGCTGACTCATTAATATCGATTTTGTTTTCAGCCTTAAACGTTCTTAGGGGGTGTCTGAGTCTCAGCAATTGTCTAAGGATGAGATTTACTGGTGCTATGTTTCAATCATGACCTCAATTGATAGCTGGTGCTGGCACCCAGCCAAATCGCAATTGTTATTATATACACTTCAGTCTTTTTTCAAACGCTAAGCCATTTAGTGTGTGTATGCGTGTGTGTACACACAATGACACACACAAACTTTCTGAATGTGGATACCTTACGTTGTGAGAGGGTTTCTGAATCGACATGATCAGCGACGATGTACTATAGTCTATTTCTTTTAGCGATGCATATTTGCACCGACTCGCAGCGGTGTCCTTTTAGCTCGGAAAAGTTTCCTGATCGTTGATTGGTTAGATTTATCTTGTCCAACCAATCAGCGATCCGGAAACCTTTCCGAGCTATAAGGCACCGCTGCGAGTCGATGCAAATCTGCATCGCTAAAAGAAATGGACTATAGTTAGGGCCATCCATGCTAGGTTGGTTTGGTGTGATCGATCAGACTAAAGTCTCCCGCCATCACCAATCAGCAGTGGCCAGCGTGATGATGAAACATGATCAAACCTCAGACATGAATACGTTCATGTCTGAGACATTTGTCCTGCAGTGGACTAGAAACGGCCGCAATTTGTTGTTGTTGTTGTTGTCGTATAGTGTGTGTGTGTGTGTGTGTGTGTGTGTGTGTTATTGCATAATAATAAACATGTGGCTTCTGTTTCCTGACAAAATAAAGCGAGAGAATATATATATATATATATATATATATATATATATATATATATATATATATATATATATATATATATAAATCATAAAGGATATTATTTCCCTTTTAATACCCCTAATGACCACGTAACAGTAATATCCCCATACCCTATTGGAAACATCCTTGCCTGCTATTCAATTGGATAGGGGTTAGAGACCCACTCAAGCTCCATAGACTATCCTTGTAACGAGGAATTGTGGGTTTGAGGAAGCCTGTAGATCTACCTGCTGAGTTATCAGCAGCCATTGCCTGGCTCTCCCTGGTCCTAGCTTAGTGGAGAAGGGTTATGGGCCCTGATCATAAGTATATATGATGAATCCCTAGAACTTTGTCCTGTCCCTTGTCTCTGCCATTCATAAGTGACCTTTAAACTAAAATAAGATTATTTCTACTAACCACAATGATTATGGGCATGTATACCAATTAATAAAACAGTGGAATGCATACCCTATAAAAAAAACCACGGGCATGCATACACAATAAAAAAAAACCATGGACATACATACCCCATTAAAAAAACAGGGGCATGCATATCCAATAAAAAAACAGGGGCATGCATATCCAATAAAAAAACACGGGCATGCATACCCAATAAAAAAAAACATGGACATACCCAATGGAAAAAACCACGGGCATGCATATCCAATAAAAAAAATGGGCATGCATACCCGAAAAAAAACCATGAGTGTGCATACCCAATAAAAATAGCATGGACATACATAACCAGTAAAAAAAAACAATGGGCATGCATACAAAAAAAAAAACAGTGGGCACGCATACCCAATAAAAAACCATAGACATACATACCCAATAAAAAACCATGGGCATGTATACCCAATAAAAAAAACAATAGGCATGCATACACAATAAAAAAACCATGGACATGTATACCCAATAAAAAAACATGTTCATGCATACCCAATGAAAAACCATGGGCATACATACCTCAATGAAAAAACAAGGGATGCATACCCAATAAAAACATAAGGGCATGCATAGCCAATAGAAAACATGAGCATGCATACCCAATAAAAAAAAACATGGACATAAATACCCAATAAAAAAGGGCATGCATGCCCAATAAAAATAACATGGGAGTACATACCCAATAGAAAAACAGTGGGCATGCATACCCAATAAAAAATCCTAGACATGCATACCCAATAAAAAAAATCCACGGACATACATACCCAATAAAAAAACATGGGTAGGAATATCCAATAAAAAAACCATAGGCATGCATACCCAATAAAAATCCATAGGCATGCATACCCAATAAAAAACCATGGACATACCCAATAAAAAAACAAGGGCATACATACCCAATAAAAAAAACATGGGCATGCATACCCATAAAAAAAATATGGACATAAATACCCAATAAAAAAGATGGTCATGCATACTCAATAAAAAAAACATGGGCATATATATCCAATAAAAAACATGGCATGTATACTTAATAAAAAAAAACCATGGGCATATATATCCAATAAAAAACATGGCATGCATACTCAATAAAAAAAACCATGGGCATGCATACCCAATATAAAACATGGACATACATACCCAATAAAAAAACAATGGTCATACATACCCCAATAAAAAACATGGGCATGCATACCCAATATAATACATGGACATACATACCCAATAAAAAACAAGGGGCATGCATACCCAATTAAAAACCATGGGCATGCATGCATACCCAATAAAAAACAAGGGGCATGCATACCCAATTAAAAGCCATGGGCATGCCTACCCAATAAAAAAAACATGGGCATGCATACCCAATATAATACATGGACACATACCCAATAAAAAACAAGGGGCATGCATACCCAATAAAAAACCATGGGCATGCATACCCATTATAATACATGGACATACATGCCCAATAAAAAACAAAGGGCATGCATACCCAATAAAAAACCATGGGCATGCATACCCAATATAATACATGGACATACATGCCCAATAAAAAACAAAGGGCATGCATACCCAATAAAAAACATGGGCATGCATACCCAATAAAATACATGGACATACATACCCAATAAAAAACAAGGAGCATGCATACCCAATTAAAAGCCATGGGCATGCCTACCCAATAAAAAAACATGGGCATGCATACCCAATATAATACATGGACACATACCCAATAAAAAACAAGGGGCATGCATACCCAATAAAAAACCATGGGCATGCATACCCAATATAATACATGGACATACATGCCCAATAAAAAACAAAGGGCATGCATACCCAATAAAAAACAAGGGGCATGCATACCCAATTAAAAACCATGGGCATGCCTACCCAATAAAAAAACATGGGCATGCATACCCAATAAAATACATGGACATACATACCCAATAAAAAACAAGGAGCGTGCATACCCAATTAAAAACCATGGGCATGCCTACCCAATAAAAACCATGGGCATGCATACCCAATAAAAAACATAGACACACATACCCAATAAAAAACAAGGGGCATGCATACCCAATTAAAAAACCATGGGCATGGATACCCAATATAATACATGGACATACATGCCCAATAAAAAACAAAGGGCATGCATACCCAATAAAAAACCATGGCCATGCATACCCAATAAAAAACAAGGGGCATGCATACCCAATTAAAAACCATGGGCATGCCTACCCAATAAAAAACATGGGCATGCATACCCAATAAAATACATGGACATACATACCCAATAAAAAACAAGGTGCATGCATACCCAATTAAAAACCATGGGCATGCCTACCCAATAAAAAATCATGGGCATGTATACCCAATAAAAAACATACACACATACCCAATAAAAAACAAGGGGCATGCATACCCAATTAAAAAACCATGGGCATGCATACCCAATAAGAAATATCATCATGCATACACAATAAAAAAACCATGGGCATGCATACCCAATAAAAAGATATGGACATACATACCCAATAAAAAAAATGGGCATGCATACCTAATTTAAAAATCCATTGTCATGCATACCCAATAAAATAAAGATCATCATGCATACACAATAAAAATAAACCATCGGCATACACCCTCAATAGAAATGAAGATTTTTCTTTGATAATAACTTCAATGACTAACGTAATGACATTCAAAGCAGATTATTTCCAGGACATTGACCCCAATGATCATGGGTGCACCAGCACCCCATGAAACAAAAATCCAGATTATTCTCATGACATCTGCCTGAACGACCATGATGCATGAATACCCCATTAAACAAAAACCAGGATTAAATGGGGAGCTACAAAAACAGATAGAACATAAGAACAGGGAAAAGGGTTTGTGTTCGTGTGTGTGAGTGCAACTGACACGAACTGAGGGACGGTGAGGGAAGGAGGAGGGGGAAGGGGGAGTAAGTGGAAGAGGAAAAAGAGAAGGGAAAAGGAGAGAGAGGGGGAAGGGGGAGGGTCAGTGAGGGCATCGCACGCATCCTCTATGAATAATCAACGTGTATGTCAAGAGTGGTGAGGAGCAACAACTCTGAAACACCCCCCTTCCCTCCTTTTACCCCCTTCCTTACCCCCCCCCTCAAGGCCACATGACCCTCCAACGACGTCCTGGGCCTCCTCCTCCCTCAACCTACTCCAGAGTCCGCACCAAGCCCCTCCAATAGGTCTCCCTTACCCAGCATCCACAATCACTACCCATCAACAATTCTGACTCTTGGCCCAGAGCGCGTTCCGCTGACAGCTCTGTGACTGCCCAAAATGTAGCCGGACCGACGCTGTATACGAAAAGAGATTTTGCTATCCATCTACCTCGCAGATATGATTCAGAATTGGATATTCATTTCTTTTCTTACTTTTGTTTAAAGGTAATAGACTCTCTCTCTCTCTCTCTCTCTCTCTCTCTCTCTCTCTCTCTCTCTCTCTCTCTCTCTCTAACAGCTTTTGCCAAGGTCTATAGAATACTTATGTCTATCTCGCTGATGTGGATATTAATTTCTTTTCTTACTTTTATTTAAAGGTAATAGACTCTCTCTCTCTCTCTCTCTCTCTCTCTCTCTCTCTCTCTCTCTCTCTCTCTCTCTCTCTCTCTCTCTCTCTCTCTCTCTCTCTCTCATTGCAGAAGTAAAGATTATAGAAATTTTCATTATGTTTCAAAAGTAAAGCTATCAAAGAGAGATAGGTAGATAAATAGATAGTATATATCTTATTAGCTGATATGATATTATATTAATAAGATATGATTGTATAGATTTTTGAAATTGAATGGAGTTAAGAACTAAGCGTTAGCTTAGATCTAATATCGAATGAGAAATCAATTTGATCTAACTTCCAAATAGATTAGATAAATTTCATAAATTTTCGAAATTCAAACTTAAACATCAACAAAAATCTATAGATCATTTTATCAAAGACTAAATAAGAAAAAAATAGATGATAATGTACACTCATTAACGTTAAATTCCAACATCGCATATGAACCACAATAGTAAATAAGTTATAAGTAAGTCGATATTATTCCCTTTATTATTTCTATCCGATTATTAAAGCATTTATCGTACAAATGTATAAAGCTATCGATTATTTTCCTCATCCTTAGATTCCAATGAATCATCATCATTATTATTATTATTATTATTATTATTATTATTATTATTATTATTATTATTACTACTACTACTACTACTACTACTACTACAACTACTACTACTACTACTAGCTAAGCTACAACCCTAGATAGAAAAGCAGGATGCTATAAGTCAAAGGCCTTCAATAGGGAAAAAATAGCTCGGTGTGGAAAGCAAATAACGAAATAAATAAACTGTAAGTGAAGTAATGAACAATTGATATAGAATACTCCAAGAACAGTAACAACATTATTATTATTATTATTATTATTATTATTATTAGCTAAGCTACATCCTAGATGGAAAAACAGGATGCTATAATCCCAAAGCCTCCTACAGGGAAAAATAGCTCAGGGAGGAAAGGAAATGAAGAAATAAATAAATGCAATTGAAGTAATGAACAATTGATATATAATATTCTAAGAACAGCACCAATATTATTATTATTATTATTATTATTATTATTATTATTATTATTATTATTATTATTATTATTATTACTAACTAAGCTACAACCCTAGATGGTAAAACAGTTTGCTATAAGCCCACGAGGCTCCTACAGGGAAAAATAGCCCAGTGCGGAAAGGAAATAAAGAAATTAATAAACTACAAGTGAAGTAATGAACAACTAATATATAATATGCTAAGAACAGTAACAACATCAAAACAGAGAGCATAATACAGCCACGTGAACTACACCCAACTAGAAAATACAAATCTCACAGATTACGGGATTCATTTAGAATAAAAGCGAAAGAAACTACGCTTGGATACACATATCTAATTCAGCCATTTTGCCGCGGGGGTAAAAAAAAGAGCTGATCGCCATCTTCGGCGCCTTTAAAGGAGAGCAGCGTAGTAGAGGAAACGAATCTCTGATATATTCAGTGTGGCAATCACTGCGGGGGGAAAACCTTTTCTTGCTGGATTGGTCATACTGTTGTTCAATGGAAGCCGTCTTTACTGGTCTTACAATGTTATTTTGATTGTTCATTACTTCCATTGTAGTCTATTCATTTCATTATTTCCTTTCCTTGCTGGGTTATTTTTTCCCTTGTTGGAGCCCTTGGCTTTATAGCATCCTGCTTTTCCTAACTAGGGTTGTAGCTCAACTAATAATAATAATAATAATAATAATAATAATAATAATAATAATAATAAGGATGATGATGATGATGATGATGATGATAACAGTATTCTTTGCTTATCTGCCATTACATTGGAGATCTTGGCTATCTTAAGTTCTATGACTGGTATTTTACCCTTCCCAATAATATGAAGCACAGATGGGTATTGTCTGTTGTATTAATATTGAAATTTAGATACACATTATTAGTGTGAATACGTTTCTAGAGTCAGGACGGGGCATAAAGTCCACATTCTTAGGGAGAATACGTTTTTCTTTCATGGGTAATAGGGAAATAAAGATTCCTTTGGAGACAAGATGGGTATAAAGCCCCAAGAAATGGATTGATTTCCTTAGAATCAAGACTTGCGATATCAAAAGCTGAGGAATTTTGTTTAGTGAATTTACACCGAGAAAAAAATTGTTTCTAGTTGATACTTCCAGTCACCAATAGTAGACATCTTCTTGTAGCCAAGCTTCTGCTGGACTACAAATATTTTCACCTGTTATTATTATTATTATTATTATTATTATTATTATTATTATTATTATTATTTGCTAAGCTACAACCCCAGTTGAAAAATCAGGATGCTATAAGCCCAAGGGCTCCTACAGGGAAAAAAAAATTAAGAAGTTTTTTTCAGAAACAGAAAGGATGATACTGCTTGTCTATCAGTCGAGCAACTATATTCGTGACCTGGATAGTTGATGCATGTTATTAATATCAGAATTACTTGTAATAAACAATATTCCTGGTAATTACAACATGCTTTCACCTAATCAGGCTGTGGTGGCCTGTTGGTGACGTTCTTGCCTGGTGATCACCAGACTGGGGTTCGAATCTCGCTCAAACTCGTTAGTTCATTTGGTCGCTGTAGCCTCACCATCCTTGTGAGCTAAGGATTGGGGGGTTGGGGAGCCTATAGGTCTACCTGCTGAGTCATCAGGAGCCACTGCCTGGCCCTTCTTGGTCCTATCTTGAGTGAAGAGAGGGCTTGGGTGCTAATCATATTATTATTACTATTATTATTACTTGCTAAGTTGGAAAAGCAAGATGCTATAAGCCCAACGGCTCCAACAAGGAAAAATAGCCCAGTGAGGGAAGGACACAAGGAAATAAACTATAAATGAAGTAATTAACAATCAAATTAAGATATTTTCAGGACAGTAATAAAATTAAAATAAATCTTTCATATATAAACTAATGAAACTAAAAAAAAAAAAAACAGAGGTAGAGAAATAGTAAAGAATAGTGCGCCCGAGTGTACCCTCAGTCTCTAGGACATTATCTTGCTTGATCGGGCAATGTCACTTTCCCTTGTCTCTGCCATTCATGAGAGGCCTTTAAAAAGAATAAAAGATGACAAAATGAAGATCATATACATGAAAATCTCAAATAACTCAAATTACTAACTTTCATCCTAATTATAACAATGTTTTGCTGGGTGGCAAAGTTAAAATAAACTAGTTATATAAATCTTATTTACTTTGCATTGAAAGAAAAAGGGTTGAGCGCTCAAAACACCATATAGCAGAGTCTGTATGCTGGAAATGGGGAAGGAAGGGGACTAGAGTCAATTTTCTTGGACTCGAGTCAATTTACTTCAATTCAGACCCACTTACACCAACTTTGATTCATTTAGCGAATGAGAACTTTCGAAGCAAAAGGTGGCTATTTCCCTATTTCCGAATGTCTTTTTTTTTTTTATAAACACTGCCTTTCTCTCTCTCTCTCTCTCTCTCTCTCTCTCTCTCTCTCTCTCTCTCTCTCTCTCTCTCTCTCTCTCTCTCTCTCTCTCTCTATGAGTATTGATTCATATACATTTTGTGTAAAAAGTTAAGAGTATGTCGATGATAAAGGCACTCTCTCTCTCTCTCTCTCTCTCTCTCTCTCTCTCTCTCTCTCTCTCTCTCTATGAGTATTGATTCATATACATTTTGTGTAAAAAGTTAAGAGTATGTCGATGATAAAGGCACTCTCTCTCTCTCTCTCTCTCTCTCTCTCTCTCTCTCTCTCTCTCTCTCTCTCTC
>NC_090737.1:37053849-37056349 GCF_036898095.1 Palaemon carinicauda | reverse complement strand
TATATATATATATATATATATATATATATATATGTATATATATATATCGATAGATAGATAGATAGATAGATATATATATGTATATATATATACATATATGTATATATATATATATATATATATATATAGATAGATAGATAGATGTATATATATACATATATGTATATATACATATATATATACATATATATATATATATATATATATATATATATATATATATATATATATACATATATATAGATATATACTGTATATATATATATATATATATATATATATATATATATATATATATATATATATATATATATATATATATATATATTTTTTTTTTTTTTTTTTCTCCTGAGAGTTACCCTTACGGTTTTCAACGAGTGCCTTTTTTTTTCTTTTTCAACTTTGCTGATAGAAAGACCACGGGTGCAACAAACGAAAGTTACGTCTCCAAAGCAATACATGTCCCTTGTGTTAATGACTCTACAAAGTACTCAGATATAGCGCCTTTCCATAAATCAGTAAAATTGTTTAATAGCGAAAAGTAGCATCAACATCGTCCCTAAATACCAGGCAAAAGTAATTACCTCCTCCAACGAAGTTGGAAGGAGGTTAAGTTTTCGCCCCTATTTGTGTGTTTGTAATTTGTGTGTGCGTGTGTTTGCTTGTGAACAGCTTCCTGGCCACAATTTTAATCGTAGAGTCATGAAACTTGTAGGGATTAAGTGTTATGTAAAAAGCTGGAAATGACAAAATTTTGGGAGGTCAAAGACAAAGGTTAAGGTCACGGTCAAGCAAAATGTCCAATTCACGTAATCACCCATAAATTTAGACATCGTTATCACAGAGACTTCAAACTTGGTTCATATTTGAGTGTATGAAAATTCACCCCAATTAACACATGTTAAGGTCAAAGGATTGTTCACGGTCAAGCAAAATGTCTAATTCACGTAATCACCCATAAGTTTAGACATCGTTATCACAGAGACTTCAAACTTGGTGTATATTTGAGTGTATGAAAATTCACCCCAATTAATACATGTTAAGGTCAAAGGTCAAGGTCAATGTCAAGCAACCGGTCGAGAAATAAGCTGCCGCGGCGGAAGTCTGCGCTCTACTGAGTGCCCCTCTAGTTCCTTATAAAATTATCTTGGTAGATATACGAACGTCAAGAATAACGCTTCTTATCGTGTCTGCTCTATTATATTAAGGTTAAGAAATTGATCTAAAATTAATTAGTTTAAAACTTTAAAGGTCAATCATGAATGGCAGAGGCAACAGACAAGACAATGCCCTAGAGGCTGACCATATAATTATGATCAGCTACCAAGCCCCCTCTCAAACAAGCTAGGACCAGGGAGGGCCAGAAAATGGCTGCAAATGACTCACCAGGTGGACATAAAAGCTCCCCTAAACCCCTAATCCTTAGCTCACAAGGATGATGAAGTTGGAGCGACCAAAGACACTAACGAGCTTGACCGGGACTCGATCTCCAACCTGGAGATCACCAGGCAGAGACGTTACCAAGAAGACCACGACAAAGTTAAAAGGCATTTAGGTCGTAGAGGCAAGGAACAGAACAAATGCCCTAGAGGCTGATCATATAATCATGATCAGCGACCAAGCCCCCTCTCAAACAAGCTAGGACCAGGAAGGGCCAGAAAATGACTGCTAATGACTCAGCAGGTAGACCTATTAGTTCCCCTAAACCCCTAATCCTTAGCTCACAAGGACTCTGAGGTTGTAGACACTACAAGAAACTATCGAGCTTGAGTGGGTTACGAGCCCCAGTCCAGCAGATAGCAAGGCAGGGACGTTTCCAACAGTTTACCACAATCATAAATATTACCATTGAATAAGTACAGTATATAACATTGGACTCAATAATTCTTGAATACTGTTCGCTCAATACTGTGAAAACTCATATTAGTTTTGTATAAAAAAGGGCACTTAAAATATCAATGAACTTAAATTTACAAGTTTTATCCAAATTATCAAAATAAAATTTCCAGCCACTTTGTTGACTAACTAATTTCACGAGTCAGTATGAGCATTAACTTTTTTGTATGCCTCGAAATTCGTTGTTTTTTATAGGACTCAAAAATGTAAAAATAAGTTTTTATATTAGAATAATTTGAATTAAGAAATTAGAAATTAATTCCACTGACAAACGCAAATAACCATGTTCAAAGTAAGGTAGGCATTGGTTCATCATCATCAGCCGTTACCAGTACACTGCAGAACAAAGGCCCCAAACACGTCCTTCCATTGGCGTCTGTTTATGGTCTTTCTGTGCCAGTCCACAACCGTCAACTTTCTTAGTTTGTTAATCCATCATCTTCTCTTCCTTCCCCTGATTCTTTTCCAAACCCTATGGATCCATTCTGTTATTCTTAATGTCCATCTTGGCTAGCATAATGGTAACGCATGTGCCTAGCATTTGAATGGCAGCAGATCGATCCCAGCCCGGGATTGTGAGTTTAAGCTCTTTACTGGGGGAGAC
>NC_090737.1:37036349-37048849 GCF_036898095.1 Palaemon carinicauda | reverse complement strand
GTAGATTGGGTTTGTGCATGTATTGTACCACTATATAAGGGTAAGGGAGATGTGCATGAGTGTTGTAATTCAAGAGGTATTAGTTTGTTGAGTGTAGTTGGAAAAGTGTATGGTAGAGTGTTGATTAATAGGATTAAGGATAAAACAGAGAATGCAATCTTGGAAGTACAGGGTGGTTTTAGAAGAGGTAGGGGTTGTATGAATCAGATTTTTACAGTTAGGCAGATATGCAAGAAATATTTAGCAAAAGGTAAGGAGGTGTATGTTGCGTTTATGGATCTGGAGAAAGCATATGATAGAGTTGATAGGGAAGCAATGTGGAATGGGATGAGGTTATATGGAGTTGGTGGAAGGTTGTTGCAAGCAGTGAAAAGTTTCTACAAAGGTAGTAAAGCATGTGTTAGAATAGGAAATGAAGTGAGTGATTGGTTTCCGGTGAGAGTGGGGCTGAGACAGGGATGTGTGATGTCGCCGTGGTTGTTTAACTTGTATGTTGATGGAGTGGTGAGAGAGGTGAATGCTCGAGTGCTTGGACGAGGATTAAAACTGGTAGGCGAGAATGACCATGAATGGGAGGTAAATCAGTTGTTGTTTGCGGATGATACTGTACTGGTAGCAGACACAGAAGAGCAGCTTGACCGACTAGTGACAGAATTTGGAAGGGTGTGTGAGAGAAGGAAGTTGAGAGTTAATGTGGGTAACAGTAAGGTTATGAGATGTACGAGAAGGGAAGGTGGTGCAAGGTTGAATGTCATGTTGAATGGAGAGTTACTTGAGGAGGTGGATCAGTTTAAGTACTTGGGGTCTATTGTTGCAGCAAATGGTGGAGTGGAAGCAGATGTACGTCAGAGAGTGAATGAAGGTTGCAAAGTCTTGGGGGCAGTTAAGGGAGTAGTAAAAAAATAGAGGGTTGGGCATTAATGTAAAGAGAGTTCTATATGAGAAAGTGATTGTACCAACTGTGATGTATGGATCGGAGTTGTGGGGAATGAAAGTGATGGAGAGACAGAAATTGAATGTGTTTGAGGTGAAGTGTCTAAAGAGTATGGCTGGTGTATCTCGAGTAGATAGGGTTAGGAACGAAGTGGTCAGGGAGAGAACGGGTGTAAGAAATGAGTTAGCGGCTAGAGTGGATATGAATGTGTTGAGGTGGTTTGGCCATGTTGAGAGAATGGAAAATGGTTGTCTGCTAAAGAAGGTGATGAATGCAAGAGTTGATGGGAGAAGTACAAGAGGAAGGCCAAGGTTTGGGTGGATGGATGGTGTGAAGAAAGCTCTGGGTGATAGGAGGATAGATGTGAGAGAGGCAAGAGAGCGTGCTAGAAATAGGAATGAATGGCGAGCGATTGTGACGCAGTTCCAGTAGGCCCTGCTGCTTCCTCCGGTGCCTTAGATGACCGCGGAGGTAGCAGCAGTAGGGGACTCAGCATTATGAAGCTTCATGTGTGGTGGATAATGTGGGAGGTTGGGCTGTGGCACCCTAGCAGTACCAGCTGAACTCGGTTGAGTCCCTGGTTAGGCTGAAGGAACGTAGAGAGTAGAGGTCCCCTTTTTGTTTTGTTTCATTGTTGGTGTCGGCTACCCCCCAAAATTGGGGGAAGTGCCTTGGTATATGGTATGGTATATATATATATATATATATATATATATATATATATATATATATATATATATATATATATATATATATATATATATACACACAATATATATATATATATATATATATATATATATATATATATATATATATATATATATATATATATATATATATACAGACAATTTTTGTTTATTATATAAGGGAAATGATGATTCCTTGTAATTGTGTCGATATCTCGTGTTATTTTTTTTTTCTGACCAATCAAAGTTATTTTGTCTATTCAGCCATTTATCTCTGGACTCTTCTATGCCCTCAATCTATCTATTTATTGTGACTTCCTTGCCTTATCTTACCTTATCTTTCCTTACCTTACCTTTCCTTTATCTTTAAAGATGACTGTTTCCATGAGTGTTCTCCTATCCTGAATGAGCAGGTCCTGCCATTCCATGTCCAAGCTGTGACGAAAAGAATAACTCTATATAAGGAAACTTGGTTATTTCCTGTAACTGAAGTTTCAGAAGTGCATAATATATCAATTACAATAATTTGAGAATTGTAATCCCGATCAAATAATCTATCACAAAATAAATGTTTCCTTTTTATCAGTCCTATAAGTTCCAGGGGCTATCTTATAACCACAAATATTTGAAGATGTTCAGAGGAGATACGAACTGTTTTTTTTTTCTTTTTAAGAAATACCTCCCAATAGTCAATTTTGTCAGCATTTTATATCTTAGTGGGCAATACGTAATTTAGATCAGCGTAAATAAACTAAGGGATTACTAAGGAATAAACAAAAGTTTGGAATGTATTACAATCTTTCTTATCTTCTGAGGTAATGTAAATTGTCATTAGTCCGTAAAATAAACTTTAACATACAAGATTCTGAAAACAAGTCTTTAAGGCAAATTCAAAGCTGTATCTATGTGTAACAAGGTGAAATCTTACAGACTTAAACAGTTGATATAGTCAGAATTGGACACAAGGTTTGGCAAACTATTTCTAAAGCTCAAATCTATCATTTTTTCTCATTTTCGTACATTTAACATATCTTATACCACGTTTATCATTTAGGTCTGCACAATTACCTAGTAAATCTAACGCTAATGATAACCTAGAAATAACTAGCATGGCGAAAACATTATAGTAAGGCAAACATCACACGAAGCGACGCGTCAGCGGCAAGGCAGAGACGCGTCAGACGATGACGCGACGCTGACGATTGTGCGTCTGCGCACGATGCGTCTTCCAAGCGTACTACACGAAACTGCGCCACAAGATGAGGGAAAGGTGCCACTAGTATCAGGCAAGATGTCAATAGTTAAATGCATTTGTATTCTTCATAATTTCATCAGAAAAAGAGATGGGATTCCCCTACGCGTGTAATTCTACAACAGACAATGAGAAATGAATGAACGTAGGAAATGCAATCGCTGTAGAACATCTTGCCATCCGTCCTACAGCTTCGCCTCATCAACTGCGTGATTACTTAGCCAATTGTTTTCTAAAGCCACGAGCTGCTCTACCATGGCAATACAATTATTGTATTGATGGTGTATAAGAGAGAGAGAGAGAGAGAGAGAGAGAGAGAGAGAGAGAGAGAGAGAGAGAGAGGAGAGAGAGAGAGAGAGAGAGAGGAGAGAACATAAATAAAGAGAACAGAAGAATAGTGACTAATAAGAATAGAGAGAAATGTAATCAGAAGTAAAGAAAACGAGAGAATTATTACCAATACTAAAGAAAATTAATGAAAAAATAAAGAAATAGATAAATAAAAATGTTTACTACTATTATTATTATTATCATTCTTCCTCTTATTATTAATATTAAGTACGTGTGTGTGATTTTCAACTTCATATAAATGATATAAAGGATAAAACTTTATCGACTTTTTACTAACCTTTCCCATTCATCTCCTTTGCCACTTCACTCCATGCTTTCTCAGTCATGTCCTTTCTGAAATATTCTGCCCAAGAAAAGTCGTAAAGACATGAATACTTATCAATTTTTTCTACTAAAGCAGCTGCTTCACCAGTCATCCTGTCAAGTGGTTGCATGCTTGACGGCTGCTTGACGACTGGAGGCCCCCAGGGGGCAGGGGTGTACCGTGTACGCCATGTGTCATGCGCAGTCGATGCTTCCCCCTCAGACGCGCTGCAGACGCTTTGTGGGTACAGCTCTATTAAAAAGCATTGCTGTCGTCAACAATGCGTCACGTATGCAACAATTATCTCTGCCTTGGCGCTGACGCGTCGCTTCGTGTGATGTTTGGCTAAGGTAGGGTAAGAAGTCTCCCTAGGCCTAAAAATAATTTCCTTTAAATGCAATCTTCCCGCCAACCAGTAGCATAGGCAGTCAGCGCCATCTCTCTGTAACCACAGGAAGTGATTCAGTAAACAAAGAACATGTGTTGTGTTATGGTGTGTTTCCCGGAGGATAACTTTTCCTGTTGTTTGGTTATGTTATTGTAAGTTTTTACAAAAAAATTCTAGTACTTTTAGGCATGTTTTGATTAAATGTATTTACAAAACAAAGCAAAAAGATATAATCTTATTAGATACACATTTTATAATGCAAAGCAATTCATAATCATTATAAATATTTGCTTCCATTTTTTTTTATTGAAGGCAGAGGCATAAACTGTTCATGTTCACAGTTTAGTTTAATAGATAAGTAATAGAAATAATGAACATATCTAAAGTATTGTCTTCAATAAAGGGAAAACAAAGCCATATATACGTTTGTTGTAGCTGTGGGGCAAGCCACCCCTTATTTGTCTAGGACTATTTTCAATGATTTAAAGGAATGACAAGTAGATGTTATTCATCGTAGATTGGTAACATAGTAATTGGTAACCTTATTTACTTTATATATATATATATATATATATATATATATATTATATATATATATATAATATATATATATATATAGTGTATAAATATATGTATATATATACACACACCACACACACACATATATATATATATATATATATATATATATATATATATATATATATATATATATATATATATAAAGTAAATAATGTTACCAAGATCAATTCTTTATGGTTGTGGTGGCCTGATTGATAACGTATCTACCTGGTGTTTGCCAAGCGGGGGTACGGATCCGACTCAAACTCGTTAGTTCCTTTTGTCGCTACAACCTCACCATCCTTGTGAGCTAAGGGTGGGGGTTTTGGGTGAGCCTATAGGTCTATCTGCTGAGTCATCAGCAGCCATTGTCTGGCCATCCGTGGTCCTAGCTTGGGTGGAGAGGGGTCTTGGGCGCTGATCATATGTATATATGGTCAGTCTCTAAGGCATTGTTCTGCTTGATAGGGCAATGTCACTGGACCTTGCCTCTGCCATTCATGTGCGGCATTTAAACCTGAGGGCTTCTTACCCCAACCTTACCAATATGTTTCTATACAGTACATAAAACTGCACTAAAAAAAATCACTGAATCATTTCTACTTCTAATAAAAAAAAAGAGGAAAAGAAAATAAATTCCTCCACTGTTATGCTCTCCTCAGCATAAGAAGACTAAACTGGTTGCAATCCGTTTAAAATGTAAAATAAAAACAAGAAAACAGAAGATGATTCGCGACAAACCTCAGCGGGGAATTCATTTTTCTACGCAATTCCAATATTCCATTCCACTGGAATATTGCCTTCTTTCGTCCAGAGGTGGCACGATGTCCGAGCCGGGCCCTTCTTTTTTTACGATCCTTCCTCCGTCTCTCCCAGATTCCTCTTTCTCTCGCGGGATTTGAGAAGTGAGGGCCTTTGTCATACGAACCTTTTCGAATTCATGCTTCCCGATCAAATGATATCGTCCGTTTAGTATCAACAGATAGATCGAAATAGCGTTGGTGTAAAACCCACAAAAACGAGAACTGAGCCTCTTCTTAAACACAAAAAAAAGTCAACTGATCATCTTTCTAATCACAAAAAAAAAAAAAAAAAAAAAAAAGTGAACTGAGCATGCATTTGATCGCTAAAAACCGTCACTTGAGCATATTTTTAATCGCTTAAAAAGTCAACTGAGCATTTTTTTTTTCATCGTATGAGAGTCAAATGAAAATCTCGGGGAAAAAAGTTCACTGAGCATTTCAATCACCAAAAAAAGTCAAATGAGCATCTTTCCAATTGCTAAAAGTCAACTGAGCATCTTTTGATCGGTATAAAAGTCAAATGAGCATCTTTCTAATCGCTAAAAGTCAACTGAGCATCTTTTTGATCGGTATAAAAGTCAAATGAATATCTTTTTCATTACTGGGGAAATGTTCACTAAACATTTTATTTACTTAAAACAAGTCAATTGAGCATCTTTCTGATCGCTAAAAACGTCAGTTGAGCATATTTTTGATCGGTATAACAGTATAAAAGTCTAATGAACATCATTTTTATTACTGTCAAAAAGTTCACTGAACATTTTAATTAATAAAAAAGTCAACTGGGCATCGTTTTAATCACTAAAAACAGTCAAGTGGACATATTTCAAGTCACTGAAAAGAAGTCAACTGAGAATCTTTTTAATCACAAAGCTATAAAACAAAAGTTTTTTACCTTTTTTTCTGATTATATCGTACACGTACGACTATGGGGCTTGCCAGAACACATCCTCAGAGAGGAATTCTGAATGCAAGGTCGAGAAAAAATACGACAGAAACATATTTCTGATATGCAACAGCAGGAATTCGATTCAACCAATGTTGCCTTTTTTTTTTTTTACAAGAAATTTGATGCTCTCAGGAAGAAGAGAGTTCAGTTTCTCAGTAGTAACTAAACATGAACCTTAAAGCAAGATGCCTTAAAGCCTTTCTATCCTATTTACGTGTGAATATTATGATAATCAGAGACAGAATTAAATGGTTAACTGAAATAAGTATATCAAAACATATTTGATAAATGGAAATATCTCTAAAAATTATATGTTACAGCTGAATTATACAATAGTAATAAATATATTTTTCTATGCGTAGAGGAAAATTTAATCGATGTAAATATGATACGAACATTTAAATACTTTAACATAAGAAGCAAATTAAATGAAAGGGGAAATAATTGTCATTAATTATGAAAGCAGTAAATGAGAATTTCCATTGACACACACACACACACACACACACATATATATATATATATATATATATATATATATATATATATGTATATATATGTATATATATATATATATATATATATATATATATATACAGTATATATGTATTTGTGAATATATATATATATATATATATATATATATATATATATATATATATATATATATATATGCATATATATATATATATATATATATATTCACAAATACATATATACTGTATATATATATATATATATATATATATATACAGTATATATGTATTTGTGAATATATATATATATATATATATATATATATATATATATATACATATATATATATATATATATATATATATATATATATATATATATATATATATATATATATTCACAAATACATATATACTGTATATATATATATATATATATATATATATATATATATATATATACAGTATATATGAATTTGTGAATATATATATATATATATATATATATATATATATATATATATATATATATATATATATATATATTATATATATTTACAAATACACACACATATATATATATACATACATATATGTGTGTATATATGTATATATATAGTGTATAATATACATATATATATATATATATATATATATATATATATATGTATACAAGTTTATTTACATATGTATATATAAATATATATATATATATATATGTGTGTGTGTGTGTGTGTGTATATACATATGTGTGTATATACACGTGCGAGTGTGTGGGGGTGTGTATTTCATTATACATCTCTATTTATAGCCTTCCTGTTTCCCAGCAAGTCTATTGAGATGAGGCTACAAACTCTACGACAGGTTTTTTTTTTTTTTTTTTTTTTTTTTTTTTTTTTTTATCTCAATAGGTGGTTATATCCGGTTATAGATGTATGAACTGGAAGGTGGTAGTCCAAGGCTCATTCGCTGGCCATTCAATTATGGGCTAATAGCTGGACCATGCATTTACGTGTGCCTATTAGATTATTGCAAACACACACACACAAACAAACTTTAAAGTTGTTACTGATCTTAAGGTGTATTATATTCTCCATTCATTATTTCCCATATATTTTATTTATTTCCTTACCTCTCTGGGGTATTTTTTCCTATTGGAGCCTTTGAGCTTATATCATCTTGGGGTTGTTGTTTAGCTAGTAATAATATTACGGTCACTCACACACACACACACACACACACATATATATATATATATATATATATATATATATATATATATATATATACATATATATATATGTGTGTGTGTATATATATATATATATATATATATATATATATATATATATATATATATATATATATATATATATATACATATATATATATATATACGTAGGTGGTTTTGTGTGAGTTATGTGCCTTTATGTATATTAATCTATACAAATATTGAAAACGTTTACAACTATTAACTATTGATTAAAACACAAAATGAAAAAAGAAAAAAAAAACTAAACAGTACAAACTCAGTCAAAATGTATTCAACAACATCAAAATCCTTAAGACTTCAATCTTGCATGATCCCGCCGGCAGATATCAGCCAAATCAATCAATCAAACCTAGATTTCCGGCCACGAATAGACTCGATACTTGTATCAATACGAGAGCGAACAACAGACCATATCAGAGTGGCGTGTTATCATCATTCAGGTGATGTACATTTGATCATTCTTTTTTGATATGTTATTACTCTCGTCGGCGTAAAGCCGATTACGCATTTTCCAGCGTACTTACTTGCTGAAAAAATAATCCTATAAAAAAAAGAACACGAAATAATTTCAAAACATAATAATCACCGCACGGCAGTGACAGAATTATTATTAGTACGGAAGCTTCCTTTTCACAACCACCAGGTGGAAAACAAAGGGGGACTTGTTTTTGTATATTGTCGTAATATTATTAATCATTTGATTTAGAGCAAAAAAAAGTTGAATAAAGACAATAATAAACAAAAAAAGAATCGTGTAACAATCAATCTACATTGAAAAAGATCGTAATATTTTTGCATTTGGATTCTTGAAATGAAATCGAAAAGGGATGTGCTCTGTATATTGTAATAATATTAATATTACACTAATTTTTTTTTCAAAAACCTGAATAAAGGTAATAAGTAGAAATAACAAAGATAAGCAAATCCCTTAACGATCAACCAGCATTGAAAAAAATCGTAGATTTGTAGTTAATTGTTGCCTTATTTCGTTTCCTCACTAAGCTATTTTTCCCTTTTGGAGCCCTTGGGTTTATAGCATCCTGCTTTTCCAACTAGGGTTGTAGCTTAGTTAATAATGATAAAGTAATAATGATAATATATTTGCAGTAGGATTCTTGCTACAGAATCGAAATCAAAACAATTTATGCGCAAATAAGGTCTATACTAAAGGGATGTGTTCTGTACATTGTTGTAATATTGATATTCAATTTATTTAGAGCAAAAACCTGAATAAAGACAATAAGAAGAGATAACAAAGATAGAGAAAATTCGCTTAACAATCAATCTACTGTACATTGAATAATATCGTAATATAATTCTATTTAAAAGTTTAAAGGCCGCTCACGAATGGCAGAGACAAGGGTCAGTGACTGTCCTAATAAACAGGACTGCCCTAGAGACTGACCATATATACATGTGATCATCGCCCAAACGCCCTCTCTACTCAAGCTAGTACAAAGGAGGGGTAAGCAATGACTGCTGTTGACTGCAGATAGACCTATAGGCTCCTCCAAAACCGCCATCCTTACTCACAATGATGGTGAGGTTGCAGCAACCAAAGGAACTAAAGAGTTTGAACGGGACTCTAACCCCAGTCTGAAGTTCACCAGGCAAGGAATTTATAGGCTGTGATGGCCTAATGGAAACGTCCCTTCCTATCGATCGCCTGACAAGGGTTCGAGTCCCGCTTAAAGTAGATAGTTTGTGGTAGTGTCTACAACCTGACCATCCTTGTGAGCGAAGGAGGGGTAGGTGTTGGGGGGAGCCCATAGGTCTATATGCAGTCATCAGCAGCCATTCCCTGACCCTCCCTGGTCCTAGCTTGAATGGAGAGGGGGCTTGGACGCTGATCATATGTGTGTATGGTCAGTCTCTAGTGCATTGTCTCTGTCCCTTGCCTCTGGCATTCATGAGCGACCTTTAAATAGAATCGAGATCAAAACATAGTTTTTGGCAAATAAGCCTCAAAGGTAATCCGTTAAAAACAAAGATTACATAATAGATATTCTGGAAATAAAAACATTCGCGCATTAAGCTAATCTTCAAATAAACCCATCTCCCAATCATTTTCCCTTAGCCATAACAAGGATATAAACCTTTCAGATAAAAAAAAAAAAAAATTACTAAATTTAAATCTATCTCAGATGAAAGACAAAAATATTACTGATTTTATTCAAGGATTCTAAAATGGAAATCAACCAAGCCAGATCACAGGTAATGAAAAATCAGAATATACTGTATTTTTCCATCATACATAGACAGAAAAAATTACCACGAAAAATCAACGCAAATGGAAATATATAAACAAAACCGTTTGGATTTAAATAACACGAATAATATCGTATGGAAGAGAGAGAGAGAGAGAGAGAGAGAGAGAGAGAGAGAGAGAGAGAGAGAGAGAGAGAGAGAGAAGGAAGTAAAATACTCCATCATTAATTTGAGAGACAGGAATAATGACCACGGAAAATAAACACACGAATAAATAAACAAAACTGTTTGGAAAAGAGAGAGAGAGAGAGAGAGAGAGAGAGAGAGAGAGAGAGAGAGAGAGAGAGAGAGAGAGAGAGATAAATACTCCATCATTAAATGGAGACAGGAGGAATAACCAAGGAAAATAATTAAATTTGAATATGCAAACACAATCGTTTGGAAGAGAGAGAGAGAGAGAGAGAGAGAGAGAGAGAGAGAGAGAGAGAGAGAGAGAGAGAGAGGAGAGAGAGAGAGAGAGAGAGAGAGAGAGTAAATACTCCATCATTGATAGAGGGAAAGAAAGAATGACCACAAAAAATGAACATATTTCAATATGTAAATAAAATCGTCTGGAAGAGAGAGAGAGAGAGAGAGAGAGAGAGAGAGAGAGAGAGGAGAGAGAGAGAGAGAGAGAGAGAGAGAGTAAAATACTTCATCATTAATAGAGGAACATACAGAATGACCACGAAAAATAAACAAATTTGAATATGTAAACAAAACTGTCTGGAAGACAGAGAGAGCCTTACCTTATTGCCTTATTCTATGTTTGGGTTCCCCCAGGTCCCTCAGTGTGAGGCACCTCGTATATCCACCAGAGAGTTGCTAATGCATCTTCCGGTGTATTTTGCATCTTCCAGTCTTGGATGGTCTGGGATGCATCTTAGGTATTTATCGAGCTTATTCTTAAACACATCTACGCTCACTCCTGATATGTTTCTTAGATGAGTTGGCAGCGCATTAAATAGTCGCTGCATTATCGATGCTGGTGCGTAGTGGATTAATGTTCTGTGCGCCTTCCTTAGTTTTCCTGGTATAGTTTTGGGCACTATTAATCTACCTAGGCTTGCTCTTTCTGATATTTTTAGCTCCATAATGTTTTCAGTAATTTAATTGCAGTCTTTCTCAGTAGTCAAGATCCTTAACTTTTCTATTCTAGCAGTATAGGACCTTTGTACACTCTATTTGTGCAATATCCTTTTGGTAGTGTGGGTACCATATCACATTGCAGTACTCGAGTGTACTACGTACATAAGTTTTGTAAAGCATAATCATTTGTTCAGCTTTTCTTGTTTTAAAGTGTCTGAATAGCATTCCCCATTTTTGCTTTACATTTAGCCAACAGTGTTGCTATTTGGTCGTTGCATAACATATTCCTATTTAACATTACACCAATGTTTTTAATTGCTTCCTTGTTTGTGATTGTCTTGTTATTAGGTCCCTTGTATTTACATACCATTCCTTCTCTGTTTCCATAGTTCATCGATTCGAATTTACAAGAGTTAAATACCATCCTATTTATTTCCGCCCATTCATACATTTTGTTTAGATCTCTTTGTAATGAGTTCCTATCTTCATCACAAATAATTTCTCTACTTATTCTTGTGTCATCGGCGAAACTTCTCACTACAGAGAGAGAGAGAGAGAGAGAGAGAGAGAGAGAGAGAGAGAGAGAGAGAGAGAGAGAGAGAGAGAGAGAGAGTAAAATACTCCATCATTGATAGAGGGACAGAAAGAATGACCACAAAAAATGAACAAATTTCAATATGTAAATAAAATCGTTTGGAAGAGAGAGAGAGAGAGAGAGAGAGAGAGAGAGAGAGAGAGAGAGAGAGAGAGAGAGAGAGAGAGAGTAAAATACTCCATCATTGATAGAGGGACTGAAAGAATGACCACGAAAAATAAACAAATTTGAATATGTAAACAAAAACGTTTGGAAGAGAGAGAGAGAGAGAGAGAGAGAGAGAGAGAGAGAGAGAGGAGAGAGAGAGAGAGAGAGAGTAAAGTGAAAGACTCCATCAATAAATAGAGAAACAGAAAGAATGACCACGAAAAATAAATAAAAAGTTTTAAATATATAAACAAAACTGTTTGATTTACATACCACGAATAATATCGTTTGGAAGAGAGAGAGAGAGAGAGAGAGAGAGAGAGAGAGAGAGAGAGAGAGAGAGAGAGAGAGAGAGAGAGAGAGAGAATAAATTTAAATACTCCATCATTAGATAGATAGACAGAAAGAATGACCACGAAAAATAAACAAAAACAGGAATATG
>NC_090737.1:37028849-37031349 GCF_036898095.1 Palaemon carinicauda | reverse complement strand
CTTACTTCGAAATAACTTACAACGAAAAGGAAAATTTATGCTATAAATGCATTTACTCGCCAGAGAACCGAAGCTGTGTCTTCAAGTACATAAGTGACAGTGACTGATTCAGTCGGCAATCGCGAGAGAACCTGAACTTATTAAAGAATATGGTAATTAACATTATGATGAACATTACCAAATTCGTTTTTTTAATAAAGAGTAAGCCATAGAAATAACGTTGCGTTATCTATCGTTCACTATTTTCGGTCATATTCGGTTGTGGTGGCCGATGTGGTAATGTCCTTGGCTGGTGAACGCCAGATTGGAGTTCGAGTCCCGCTCAAACTCGTAAGTTCCTTTGGTCGCTGCAACCTTACCATTCTTGTGAGTAATGGGGGGGGGGCTGTTTGTGGAGACGATAGGTGTATCTGCTGAGTCATCAGCAGCCATTGCCTGGCCCTCCTTGGTCCTAGCTTGGGTGGAGAGGGAGCTTAGGCGTATTGTCCTGTTCGATAGGGCAATGCCACTGTCCCTTACCTCTGCTATTCATGAGCAGCCTTTGAACCTTTAAAAAATAGTAGCTAATTTTACACAGAGAAAATATTCGCTCCTTGATATATCAAACGTTGCTTTTGCTTATAACTAAACATAAAGGAAATTAAAAAGCTCTGATCGATAATAAGTATGTTGTTGTTGTTGTAGATTTCCTGGCCCCTTTTGGCCAAGCACAGGCTCTTATTTGAAGGTGAATAAAGGATAAAAACATTTGTAGAACCGTGAGGTTCTCGTCGTTCTGTCGGAGAAAAGGGAGAATTGTATCGAGTCCCTATAAGTAATGTATGTAAACAGCTTCAGATGCAAGAATGAGCCAGTGTCCATACAGACAGTGATTCGCTAAGGGTTAGCTAATGATAAAATTGAAATTACACTGATTGTAATAATTGTAAATTTAAAATCAAAGTGTTTACAATTTTAGTTTTAGCCTGCTCCCAGCTGAATCTGCTTTTGTGAACTCAACCCATGTAATTGCTTAGTTTAGCAGGACAACTCTTTTGAGCTACAGGTCTTGTTTTGAAGTTCACTGCTTCATCGTGATCAGTGTTCTGGGAACCATAAGAGAATACTTGTTCTTCGAGTAAGTTTCTCATTTTGTTCAACATATTATTCTGTAGTTTTTCTATCATTATTTGGTGTAAAACAAAGTTGAAGATTATTATTCAGTAAGGAAACTACCGGTTAAGTACTGAAATACGTAGTTCAACTCTGAGTGTAATCTTCAGTAAGGACACGCCAGGACACAGCAATATCATATTCAGTTACAACTTTAGTTGTTCTATTTCAGTCAAATCAATGTTTTATACGAAGAACTTTATGGTAGCTAAAGTCAAAGCACTTCATCAAGCTTTCTATGTTGCTTTATAATATATTTCGATCTTACTGGGTGTAATCGTGAATTGCCAGACGATCTTAAGTAGGCCATTTACTAAATCGTAGAAATTGAAAGGTGCAAAAAAAAAAAAAAAAAGTGTAAAAACTTGTTATTTAATTCAATAAACTTTTTTTATTATTTTAGAATACACTATAAATATTTCATCATCTCCACCTACGCCTATTGACGCTATGGGTATCTGTTAGATTTCGCCAGTTGTCCCTATCTTGAGCTTTGAAATCAATACTCCTCCATTCACACTTCATAGTCCTCAGTCATATAGGCCTGGATCTCCCAAATCTTCTAGTGCCTTGTGGAGCCCAGTTGATAGTATAAATATAGTATACTAGAAAGAAATAATATATTGCATAAACTTAAGTTAAAGTTGAAAACTTAATGTATTGTAATTAGTTATATAAAATGTTCACTGTTATATATCAGTGATGTTATCACTTACTTTGTTCTGCAAAAAGATCAACAGTGTCGTTTAGATGTGTAGTGGTTTTTGAGTTAATATACTGGGATATTCGCAACAAGATAGTAACTACAAAATCAAATCATTGTTCTCTAGTCTTGGGTGGTAGTTCCATAGCTTCTGTACCATGGTCTTCCACTGTCTTGGGTTTGAGTTCTCTTGCTTTGGGTGCACTCAGGCACACTATTCTATCTTATTTCTCTTCCACTTGTTTTGTTGAACTGTTATATCTTATACAGGAAATATTTGTTTTATTGTTGTTACTGTTCTTGAAATATTTTATTTTTCCTTGTTTCCTTTCCTCACTGAGCTATTTTCCCTTTTGGAGCCCCTGGGCTTTTAGCATCCTGATTTTCCAACTAGGGTAGCAGCTTAGCTAGTAATAATAATAATAATAATAATAATAATAATAATAATAATAATAATAATAATGATAATAATAATAATAATGCGCCTAAAACTCTGAAATGTATAACTGCATGACTTATGCACAAACATATATATATATATATATATATATATATATATATATATATATATATATATATATATATATATATATATATGTGTGTGTGTGTGTGTGTGTGTATATATATATATATATATATATATAT
>NC_090737.1:37006349-37016349 GCF_036898095.1 Palaemon carinicauda | reverse complement strand
GGATTTTATATACCCTAAGATTTTCAAATCGTGGAAAAACAGATATAGATTTAAATCTACTTAAACGCACGCAGATCTCTATGGAATAAGCAACTGGACAATGCATTGGAAAAAAATTAAAATAAAGTGAAAAGCATCGGTCAAGCTTGAGACGAAAAGAATTCTCTGCACCGAAAATATCCGCCAAAGAGCCGTGACAGATGGCAGATCGAGTGACTGACAACTGCCATTTGTTCCTTTAATTTTATATGCAGAACAAGTATGAAATAATCACGCTTGATTTACAGCCTTGATATCCGCGGTGATATCCGCGGTGGTACTGACATGCGTTTGTACGTTTGTCGGCCATTAATAAGGGTCTATATTCATTACCGCATCAAAGAAATACCGCGCCATGACTTATTCTCCCGTAAGGAAACTTTTCTGACGCCTCATGTCACGAGAGACCGTTTGGTAGTGACAGCTGACGAGCGTGACATTTTCACTTCAAACTGCGATGATGGACGCTGTCACAACAACAATTTTCTTCTTCTTATGAATATCCTACAGGTGAGAAAAATTAACTTCAAATCTTCATTCTACAATAACTAGTGTATACGCCTCATGTGTGATTCGATACGCTTTCCTGAGAGGAAAATCCAAGGGTAGGTGGGAGCGAAGTCTAAAGTGTAGATCTTGGCCTAGAGCGAAGTCTATAGAGAAGATCTTGGTGTGAAGTCTAGAGAGAAGATCTTGGATGGGAGCGAAGTCTAGAGAGATCTTGGGCAGGAGCAAAGTCTAAAGAGAAGATCTTGAGCACGAGTGAAGTCTAAAGAGAAGATCTTGAGCACGAGTGAAGTCTAAAGAGAAGATCTTGGGCAGGAGTAAAGCTTAAAGAGAAGATCTATGGCAGGAGTGAAGTCTAAAGAAAGATATTGGGTGGGAGCGAAGTCTAAAGCGTAGATCTTGGATGAAACGAAGTCTGGAAAGAATATCTTGGATGGGTGCAAAGTCTAGAGAGAAGATCTTGGATGGGATTAAAGTCTAAAGCGTAGATCATGAGCTAGAGGGAAGTCTAAAGAGAATGTCTTGGAGCAAAGTCTAGAGAGAAGATTTTGGATGGGAGCAAAGTCTTAAAGTGTAGATCTTGAATGGGAGTGAAGTCTAGAGAAAAAATATTGGATGGGGGCGAAGTCTATGGAGAAGATCTTGGATGAGAGCGAGGTTTAGAGAGAAGATCTTGGATGGGAGCGAAGTCTAAAGCATAGATCTTGGGCATGAGCAAAGTTTAAAGAGAAGGTTTTGGATGGGAGCGAAGTCTAGAAAGATGATCTTGGATAGGAGTGAAGTGTAGAGATATCTTGGATGTGAGAGAGGTCTAGAGAGAAGATCTTGGATGGGAGAGAAGTCTAGAGAGAAGATCTTGGATGGGAGCTAGGTATAGAGAGAAAATCTTAGATGGGAGTAAAGTCTAGATAGATCTTAGATGGGAGCAAAGTCTAGAGAGAAGACCTTGGATGGGAGTAAAGTCTAGAGAGATCTTGGATGTGAAAGAAGTCTAGAGAGAAGATCTTTGATGGGAGCAAAGTCTAGAGAGAAGATCTTCGATGGGAGAAAAGTCTGGGTGGGAGTGAAGTCCAGAGAGATCTTGGATGTGAAAGAAGTCGAGAGAAGATCTTGGATGGGAGAGAAATCTAGAGAGAAGATATTGGATGGGAGATAAGTATAGAGAGAAAATCTTGGATGTGAAAGAAGTCTAGAGAGAAGATCATGGATGGGAGCAAAGTCTAGAGAGAAGATCTTGGATGGGAGAAAAGTCTAGAGAGAAGACCTTGGATGGGAGTGAAGTCTAGAGAGGTCTTGGATGTGAGAGAAGTCTAGAGAGAAGATCTTGGATGGGAGAGAACTCTAGAGAGAAGATCTTGGATGGGAGCAAAGTCTAAAGAGAAGACCTTGGGAGGGAGTGAAGTCTAGAGAGGTCTTGGATGTGAGAGAAGTCTAGAGAGAAGATCTTAGATGGTAGCAAAGTCAAGAGAGAAGATCTTGGATGGGAGCAAAGTCTAAAGAGAAGACCTTGGGAGGGAGTGAAGTCTAGAGAGGTCTTGGATGTGAGAGAAGTCAAGAGAGAAGATCTTAGATGGGAGCAAAGTCAAGAGAGAAGATCTTGGATGGGAGCAAAGTCTAAAGAGAAGACCTTGGGAGGGAGTGAAGTCTAGAGAGGTCTTGGATGTGAGAGAAGTCTAGAGAGAAGATCTTAGATGGGAGCAAAGTCAAGACAGAAGATCTTTGGCAGGATCGAAGTCTAAAGAGAAGATCTTTGGCAGGATTGAAGTCTAAAGAGATCTTGAGTGGGAGCGAAGTCTAAAGAAAAGATCTTGAGTGGGAGCGAAGTCTAAAGAGATCTTGAATGGGAGCGAAGTCTAAAGAGATCTTGAATGGGAGCGAAGTCTAAAGAAAAGATCTTGAGTGGGAGCGAAGTCTAAAGAGATCTTGAATGGGAGCGAAGTCTTAAGAAAAGATCTTGAGTGGGAGCGATGTCTTAAGAAAAGATCTTGAGTGGGAGCGAAGTCTAAAGAGAAGATCTTGAGTGGGAGCGAAGTCTAAAGAGAAGATCTTGAGTGGTAGCGAAGTCTAAAGAGAAGATCTTGAGTGGGAGCGAAGTCTAAAGAGAAGATCTTGAGTAGGAGTAAAGTCTAAAGAGAAGATCTTGAGTAGGAGCGAAGGCTAAAGAGAAGATCTTGAGTGGGAGTGAAGTCTATAGAGAAGATCATGAGTGGGAACGAAGTCTAGAGAGAAGATCTTGCGTGGGAGGGAGCGAAGTCTAAAGAGAAGATCTTGAGTGGGAACGAAGTTTAAAGAGAAGATCTTGAGTGGGAATGAAGTCTAGAGAGAAGATTTTGAGTGGGAGCGAAGTCTAAAGAGAAGATCTTGAGTGGGAACGAAGTCTAAAGAGAGGATCTTGAGTGGGAGTGAAGTCTAAACAGAAGATCTTAATTGGGATCGAAGTCTAAAATGAAGATCTTTGCCGGGATCGAAGTTTAAAGAGAAGATCTTTGGCAGTATCGAAGTCTAAAGAGAAGATCTTGTTGCTTGAATATAGCCAAGCTTCAAAGTCGATTCAAAAACAGAAAATATTTGAAAATTGTAATGATTTATAACTCAAACCAAACACAAATACAAAAACAAACATTCATTCCTATAGACACAACGACAGCCATCTTAACTCCCCACCTTTTAAAAAAAGGAGGGAATCTGTGCCCCTCAATATCTAAATATAAAACTCAGACCATGTAAGATGACATTTAAATTCTCCCCCCAACCCTGCTTTGTTCATGATGCTGAAATAATAAGTACGTAGAGAGACATCAATATGCCTTCCTCTCACTCACGAATGTGACAACACGTCATTACCCTAGTGCATGTTTAAAGCATTCTTTCTTTTAACTCAATTGTGCACTTACTAGATTTTGCATGCGGTCTGTTTAAGATGAAATACGACCATGGGAAGGGATATGCATTGCCCCATACACTGCTCTGTACTGTGGTGTGATGCAACGCCAGTGTGAAAGAGAGATGTATGCGTGTCTACGTCACTTATATATATGTATATATATATATATATATATATATATATATATATATATATATATATACCCGTATGTGTATATGTATATATATACTATATATATATATATATATATATATATATATATATATATATATATATATATATATATATATATATATATATACCCGTATATGTGTATATATATGTATATATATATATATATATATATATATATATATATATATATATATATATATATATATATATATTTATATATTATATATATATATATATATATATATATATATATATATATATATATATATATATATACCTGTATATACTGTATACATGTGTCTGTGTCTTTCCGGTTACGTTGAGCTCCACTGTTACTCCCCGCCCCTCCGTTAAGGGAGAGGGGAAGTAGTCATATCCTGGAGAGGAGTACCCCGAGAGGTACTCTCGGAAACCACAACTGCCGTGTTGTAGTTAGGAAAAGGTAGTGGGTGGGAAGGGTTAGATCTATGCGTGTCGATATCTATCGAAATGTTTAGTACATATGGATATAAGTATCAGGTTGAATAAAAAGGAATGTTAGCCCACTGATGAAAGGACTATAACTGTTACGGATAAATCTCTTGGGTACGAGTGAGAGATTTTATAAAAAAATGGGAAAAAAGACGTAAAGGAGGAAAACTGATATAATCCATTAATTAAGAGGAAGAAACTGATATAATCCGTTAATTGGGAAGAAAACTGATATAATCCATTAATTAAGAGGAAGAAACTGATGTAATCCGTTAATTGGGAAGAAAACTGATATAATCCATTAATTAAGAGGAAGAAACTGATGTAATCCGTTAATTGGGAAGAAAACTGATATAATCCATTAATTAAGAGGAAGAAACTGATGTAATCCGTTAATTGGGAAGAAAACTGATATAATCCATTAATTAAGAGGAAGAAACTGATGTAATCCGTTAATTGGGAAGAAAACTGATATAATCCATTAATTAAGAGGAAGAAACTGATGTAATCCGTTAATTGGGAAGAAAACTGATATAATCCATTAATTAAGAGGAAGAAACTGATGTAATCCGTTAATTGGGAAGAAAACTGATATAATCCATTAATTAAGAGGAAGAAACTGATGTAATCCGTTAATTGGGAAGAAAACTGATATAATCCATTAATTAAGAGGAAGAAACTGATATAATCCGTTAATTGGGAAGAAAACTGATATAATCAATTGATTAGGAGGAAGAAAACTGAGATAATTAATTAGGAGGAAGAAAACTGATATAATCAATTGATTAGGAGGAAGAAAACTGAGATAATTAATTAGGAGGAAGAAAACTGATATAATCCATTAATTAGGAGGAAGAAAACCGATATAATCCATTAATTAGGAGGAAGAAAACTGATAATCCATTAATTAGGAGGAAGAAAACTGATAATCAATTAACTAGGAAGAAGAAAACTGATATAATCTATTAATTAGAGGGAAGAAAGCTGTATACCATGGGCAAATAAATCCGGAAAGGACCAACCGATTTTAATAAGTTTAACGTCTTCTAAATGGTATAATGAGTAATGTTAATGCAAATGGTCTTCCATATGTTTCTAGATGCCAAGAATGAGCCGACCCTTTCTTTTAATTATTTGGAAACTGATTGAAAATATTGTAGAATCTTTTTGTGGATATTTCAAATCAGATACCAGAGGCACAAATAAGGGTTGTTTTTCCTGGTCCTATCATAGGAAAATCTTACTAGGTTCAAAGGTTTAAAGGCCACTCATGAATGGCAGAGGCAAGAGACAGTGACATTGCCCTATCAAGTAGGACAATGCTCTAGAGACTGACCGTATTACATATGATCAGTGCCCTAGCCCCCTCTCCACCGGAGCTAGGACCAAGGAGGGCCAGGCAATGGCTGCTGATGACTCAACAGGTAGACCTATAGGTCCCCCAACCCCCCATGGATGGTAAGGTTGCATCGACCAAAGGAACTAACGAGGTTGAGCAGGACTCGAACCCAATTCTAGCAATCACCAGGCAAGGACGCTACCAACAGGCCATCACAACCCGCATTGTCTCTTTGTCTTATACTGTACATTCTTAGGTGTTTTGGGGATTACACAGCATATTTCGCGTAAATTCGAAAATCCACACTATTGAAGCACTTACAAAAGAAAGTAAGCATAAATACCTTATTCAAAAACTTTATTGGAGAATTTCTTTTATATCAATAAAAATCTAGATTGGTTAAAGTATGGCTGAAACATTAGTGGATTATTATTATTATTATTATTATTATTATTATTATTATTATTATTATTATTATTATTATTATTATTATTATTATTATTATTTCCTAAGCTACAACCCGAGTTGGAATAGCAGGATGCTATAAGCCCAGGGGACCCAACAGGGAAAATAGCCCAGTGAAGACAGGAAACAAAGTAAGATAAAATATCTTAAGAACTGCACCAAAATCTAAATAAATATTCCCTATATAAACTATAAAAAAATTTAACAAAACAAGAGAAAGAAAAATTAAATAGAATAGTGTGCCCGAGTGTGTCCTCAAGCAAGAGAACTCTAACCCACGACAGTGGAAAACCATAGTACAGAGACTATGGCACTACCAGTAAATTAATTGATAAATAGACAAATGATTGCAAATAAGCACATAATGGTTCCTAGTACATTATTGCAAGTAGAGTGGTGACATTAATGACTGTTTAGTGCCGTCCATGGCATGCGTGCAAATTCATTATCCGGATATAGTAAGATTCTTAAACTGAAGAAATAATTATCTTTGAATATATTTGACCATGCATTTTTTGGGCTACCCTTTTCCATTTTCATTCGGAGCTAATATCTACGAAACTTCCTTAACCAAAATTGACGATTTTTTTTTTTTTTTTTTTTTTTTTTTTTTTTGAAAGCTTGATCTTAATCAGATCTCCCGAATCCAATGTAATGGTTTCTCCATGATCATAGTTCTTTAGGTCATACCGAGTGTTAATTTTTAATAGTCCAAGATTTTATCTGGTCATAGAGTCTGAAGACCATAACAATTCAGGAAAATGTTTAATCTAATACGTACTTATTTCTAATGTGTCACTGAAAGGTGATTTGTATATTGATTATTATAGCATAATGACATGTTCAAATAGATGCAAAAAAGATTCTTTTCTTCAAGTATATATGAACTGTCTGCACAGTTTATGAAACCCCGTATTAAGCAATTATTACGATTTCATGGACTTACGGAATTTAATAAACCAATCTCCCAATGAGTAATTATCTGCCATTGACCAGTCATTAAGTATATGAGCTGTTTCAAACTTCTGAAGCAGTCTACTGTTAAGTCTTCGTCAAGTTGCAGCAATTAACTGTAAAGATATAGTTCTGTTTGTGAATCTCTTCTATCTGTTTTGAAGATTGACTAATTATCTCCGCCAACGAAGTTGGAAGGAGGTTGTGTTTTTGCCCGTTTGTGTGTGTGTGTTTGTTTGTGAACAGCTTCCTGGGCGCAATTTTAATCGTAGAATAATGAAAATTGCATGGATTAACTGATTCGTAAAAAGCTGGAAATTATTAAATTTTTAAAAGTCACGGTCAAAGGTCAATGTCACGGTCAAGCAAAATGTCCAGTACACGTAATCACAGCCTCATGTTTGGAAATCGTTGTCACAAAAGCTTCAAACTTGGTTCATATTTGAGTGTATGAAAATCCGCGTCAATTAGTACATGTTAATGTCAAAGGTCAAGGTCGAGCAAAAGCTCGAAAAATAAGCTGCCGCGGCGGAGATCTGCGCTTTACTGAGTGCCCCTCTAATTGAATATGAAAAGCTATTTCAAACTCTCAGAAGTAGGCTATGGTTAGTGTCCCCTGACTTACACCAATTCAATGTAAATTTGAAATTGCATTTGTGACTCTTATACCTAGTTTTATTATATACAATTTGCTGCACGATCTTGATATCTTCCATATGATGATGAATCCTTGAATACAAATATGCTAACTTAGAATTTGCAATCTTATACTGAAAATGCCTTCTTTTGATAATGGAATAATTATGTATGTTGGTATAATCTCTCTCTCTCTCTCTCTCTCTCTCTCTCTCTCTCTCTCTCTCTCTCTCTCTCTCTCTCTCTGGCTTAACCTGGATCAGTTCAATTTTTAACAAGCCTGTTAACCCTCGCTAGCTCTCATACCTGCTGTCAATAAACTTAAATATCCGTTAATAATCTCTAAATATAACTCCCTCCCCAGAGAGAGAGAGAGAGAGAGAGAGAGAGAGAGAGAGAGAGAGAGAGAGAGAGAGAGAGAGAGAGAGAGATTTAACAGAGTATTTGAGATAAATCTATATATAGAAATAACCTTTATTTTAATGAAATAGAAATAAACGCATAGAAACTTTAATCTATCCAAAGAACTCTTAAATAATACAATAGATATTAATCTGACAAATAGATATTAATAAGACGAATCAATGAGGAAACTAAGATTAGAATAATAAAAGCAAAAATGTTTTTTAAAATTTTTCTAAATAACCTGCAAGTGAACGAAAGAATAAAAAAAAAAACAACGACTAATTTATGCTAATATTCTCATTGTTAATTAGTATCACGAGCATCAAAGGAACTCTCAATTGATTATAAAAACTTTATCTCCCCATATATTGAGTGGTAATGAATAATCGTATAGGGTGAGTATAATTCAACATGAATAAAACTATACACTAAAAGTACCGTGGATAAACTTTTTACCGTAAATAATCTCTCTAAAAAAAGACTTTGTCTTAATTACCCTTACATCCATAATCCCTAGGAATATTTCACCCCCCCCCCCTCCAACCACACACCCTAGAAATATCTCGCCCCAGCGAATGTAATAATGTAATCAAATTGCCTTATCCTAACAAAAGGATAACTTCAAGGAGATAACATCGATGAGGATAACTTCCATTAAGTGGAATAATAAACCTGTCTCTTGCTAGAAATCTCTTGTATTTTCTCCCCTTTATTATTTCTCTCAACTGAGGAGAGAGAGAAAGAGATCGCGTTAAAAAGTGAGGAGGATTCTCTCAAAAGTGAGGGTAAGAAAAATATATGAGGGGAAATGTGATTTAATGAGCGAGGGGTTCAGAATTCAGCGAATAGCGATAACCAGAGAGAGAGAGAGAGAGAGAGAGAGAGAGAGAGAGAGAGAGAGAGAGAGAGAGAGAGAGAGAGAGAGAGAGAGTGAGAGAGTTTGAGCAAAATTTAAGTCGGGGGAGAAACATACGGCCTTTATGGGTTAGTCTCCCTAGAGTCGGTGTAACCATCGTCCGATTCGTTGATGTAAACTTTGACCTCGACTTTATTCTTGCAACTATCCTCTCCTTAGCGATCGAATGCAGAATGTCAATGTAGCAATATCATTCAGAAATTAAAGAAATAACTCTATACAAGCAAGTTCATAGGCCAGATAACCGTAATTGCATAAAGAATTGTGAAATAAAACACAATTGACAGTTTCGGATAGTGTAAAGCTCTGTCTCTAGGGAATTTCTCAACCTGGGGGAATGAGAGAGGCTGAGAGGGGCGTATCAGAGAGAGAGAGAGAGAGAGAGAGAGAGAGAGAGCAGGAGGGAGGGAGGGAGGAAGGGAGGGAGAAAGAGGGAGAATATGAACAAATAGGATTATGCTTTAAAAATAATGCTACTCCTTAATAAGAACAAAGAACATTATGGAACAGTTGACAAGATGAATATATATAAAAGTGGTAACAAATGACATTAGATTTATCAGATGATTATCGTAGTAAATTATATATATATATATATATATATATATATATATATATATATATATATATATATATATATATATATATATATATATATATGCTGGTATACTGTATATATTTTGAAGTGCACAATTTTTTTGTGCATATATGTGTATATATATATTGTATAGTGTGTGTATATATATATATATATATATATATATATATATATATATATATATATATATATGTGTGTGTGTGTGTGTGTGTGTATATATATATATATATATATATATATATATATATATATATATATATATTGCAATATATGGTATAATATCGGAACGCCTTTATTCCTTTATCTCAACGAAGTAAGAAACTTATGTATAGCTAGAAAAGTTTAATACATTAAAACCTCACCCTTCCTAAAATGAAACTAATCTATACGGTTACTTTTATGCTCAATAACTAAGCATTCTGTTTTGGAGATCTTTAACTAAATATTAAGCAATTAAGTAATAATTTGAATTCATAGAGGTAATAATATTAGAGGTTGATCGGATGCAATGTCCCCTCCCAGCCACAGAATGTTGAACAAGTCTCATAGAAGGGCCAGCAGCTGGTTGTTGGTGATCCTACATTATGTTATCATTCTAGAGAATCTATTCCA
>NC_090737.1:36981349-36998849 GCF_036898095.1 Palaemon carinicauda | reverse complement strand
CAGCAGCAATTTCGAGTGTAACTACCCCGGCTGATAATTTACCTACAACAGAATAAACACATATAGAATTCATTAGTCCATTAATAATAATGAAATGCTACGACCGTTACTCATGCAACTGTATAAGACTCGTAAGGTAACTAAGATTCTTCGTGAAGATGATGGGGTGGGGGAGAGGGGGAGAAGAAGAGGAGGGGTCTTGGAAGAGAAGTCTTAAGAGGAAGGGGGTAATAGAAAGAAGTATAGAAGAAAGGAAAGGGGTTAGGAGAAAGCATGAAAAAAAGTAAAGAATGAAAGAGGTCAATAGAAAGCATGAAAGAAAATAAGGAAGGAAAGTGGTTAATAGAAAAAAAGCATGGAAGGATGGAAGGAAAGAAGGAAGAGGTTAATAGAAAAAAAACACAAGAGAAAGGAAGGAAGGAAAGAGGTTAATAGAAAACATGAAGAAAAGTGAGAAAGGAAAGAGGTCAATAGAAAAAAAAAACATGGAAGGAAAGAGGGAAGAGGTTAATAGAAAAAAAAAAACACAAGAGGAAGGAAGGAAGGAAAGAGGCTAATAGAAAACATGAAAGAAAGTAAGAAAGGAGAGAGGTTAATATAAAGCATGAAAGAAAGTAAGGAAGAAAAGTGGTTTATAGAAATAAAAAACATGGAAGGAAGGAAGGAAGGAAGGAAGAGTTTAATAAATAAAAAACACAAGAGGAAGTAAGGAAAGAAAGAAGCTAATAGAAAGAATGAAAGAAAGTAAGGATTGAAAGAGGTTACTAGAAAGCATGAAAGGAAGTAAAGAAGGAAAGAGGTCAATAGAAAGCTTGAAAGAAAGTAAGGAAGAAATGTAGTTAATAGAAAAAAGAAACATGGAAGGAAGGAAGGAAGAGATCAATAGAAAAAAAATACAGGAGGATGGGAAGACGAGTAATAAGGCTTCGCTACTGTAGTAGTTAAGTAATCGTTACCTCTGCCAAGTTTGTCATCAGAGGTCGGATGATATACGTTCCATGTTTACCTTTTTTCTTTGTCGAAGTTGTAGGCAACATTTCATGTTTACCTTTAAAATGTTACTACCGTCGTTACTTTTAATCTCGGGATTATCGGGATTTATCTGCTCTCTCTCTCTCTCTCTCTCTCTCTCTCTCTCTCTCTCTCTCTCTCTCTCTCTCTCTCTCTCTCTCTCAATGTGAAAGGCATTTTATGTCATCTTGCACGTTCTTATTATATTCACGTCGACAAAGCTAATACTGCTACTACTACTACTACTACTACTACTACTACTAATAATAATAATAATAATAATAATATTGATATTATTATTAACAAATATTCACCATAATCTCTCTCTCTCTCTCTCTCTCCTCTCTCTCTCTCTCTCTCTCTTTCTCTCTCTCTCCTCTCTCTCTCTCTCTCTCCTCTCTCTCTCTCTCTCTCCTCTCTCTCTCTCTATATATATATATATATATATACATATACATATATACATATAATATATATATACATACATATATATATATATATATATATATATATATATATATATATATATACATATACATATATACATATACTGTACATATATACATATAAACTTATACATATATATACATATATGTATATAATATATATATATATATATATATATATATATATATATATATTGTATATATATATATATATATATATATATATATATATATATATATTAAAATTTCCTGTATCGCTGACAGGCAACCACTTGCAAAGCAACAATCTTCCACAAATTACCCAAACTAGCGTGTTGTAGTAAGGAAAGGGTTAAATGTGTGTACAGTATGTGCATATCTAAGTATTTAGCTGTCATTTTTGACGGGTCACGTTCACTAATAATAATAATAATAATAATAATAATAATAATAATAATAATAATAATAATAATAATAATAATATATCGCCGTTCATGCGACGAAACCGGCGATCGCTCTGAGACGGCATCTTCGCCATCAACCCGTAACTCTCGATGTCAAAGACTTTCTCAACAAAGTAAATTTAAACAGCGATCCGCAGACAGCAATATGTCAGACGTTGGAGGTTGACGGGTTTCTTTCCTTGATTGTCTGATTGACAACGCACGCTTCAGTCTGACAGTTACTCGTATAACGCTAAATACGCGGCTTGCGTAGTTCGGTTTTAATCACCGAATTTCGCGGGAGGAAAAAATAACATGAAACGGATTTACCGACAAGTCTCGTGTTTGCGTGGAAAAAAATTCTCTCTCTCTCTCTCTCTCTCTCTCTCTCTCTCTCTCTCTCTCTCTCTCTCTCTCTCAGAAGACGGAAGATATCTAAGATTATTTTAAACGTTAAGTGAAAACAAAGTTACGCTGAACGTAAAACACAACTAAAATTTCAAGACTGATAAGTTATACACATGCATAACGATAAGTTACATACATACATAACGATCAGTAGTCAAAAGATAAAGAGATTCTCAAATTAAGAAGTTTTTAAATGGTTGTGAACCCATTGAAGATGGGAATAACGTTTCTTTTTAATTTCGTGTGTAGACTACTTACGTAGTCCCACTCGGTGAAAAGCTTCGCTGTGCTGCAGGGCGTACAAGATTTGTCTCTAGTACAGTACACTAATTCAAGCTGAAATATTTCAAGGTCCATGTGGCTCAGAAAGCAAGAGTCTTCAGCTACTTGAAAGACTTACCGCTAGTCCCTCTTATATTAAGTCAGAGTTTATTGTAAAGTCTTGGGGTTTAGTTGATCATAAAAAGTACTTTCGGTTTTGATAAAGGACTACGAATTGTCGTAGACAAAAATTGATCCTTCCTAATGCCGAACCCACAGCCGAGATGTATATTGACTTCAAGAAATTGAAACTATATACATAGACTCACGTTGACTCAATTTGTTGATTGTTTTAGACATCCAGTTCTGGTGATTTGAATCTTTGCACATATCTCAAAAATGATTGTAGGTTTAGAACGCAGATAGCGTAGCTGTCAGTACAGGGGTTAATCATAGTATAGGGTGTAACGCCCTCTTATTAATCTTGTTGTTTTATTTATTATGCTGCAGCTTTAAAAGTTCCACTTTATGTCATTTGTAAGAGAGAGTTACAGTGGTAACCTCTAGTAATGGTATAGGTAATCAAAAGTTTCTTAAAGTGTTTACATAGATTTTTCACGTAAAACAAATAACTCTTAGATTATATCCACTGAGAAAGATCACAATTCAGTAACACCGCCATAAATTCAGTTTTATTTTTAATTGATTTTAATATATACTGTAGATGTCATTCTTTCCATAATACTGGTCATTCATAGAGAAATAGAATATTGCGTTACAATGTAAATACCTTGAACTCTCTCTCTCTCTCTCTCTCTCTCTCTCTCTCTCCTCTCTCTCTCTCTCTCTCTCTCTCTCTCTCTCTCTCTCTGAAGCACTTTGGACAGACCAATGGTGAAAATACAAAATTGAACTATACCCGATATACTACTTTAGGGCATACTTCTTAATGATTCACAATTTGGTCAAGCGAGTAATCTTTCAAGTGCCAATAGCTTCATCATCAATACCAATGGATCGTAAAAACATTTAATACGTAACAGCACATACACAATTTTATCCAAAGATGCACTAATATTTAGTAAACTCAGAATAATACAACAGAACAGCTGACTGAAAAAAAAAATATGATAGCTCGTACGCTTACTGATTATCTGGCCAAGCTTTATTTTATAAATGACCTACTAGTCTAGTAGTAGATAAAAAATTCATTTAGCATTTTAGCATTAAGGATGATTGCAAATTAAGTCTCAGTGAACTCAAGTCTTGGTAGTTAAGAGCACTTTTCAGTTTGGTATAACTATAGGTACTTCCTCAGATTTAAGAAACTGTACACTCGCAATACTAGGATTCATATTTTTTTAAATCATATCAGTAAGGCTCGGAGAATTTTCTTCTTCTATAACAGCAGACAAAGGCATGGGATCAGTTGTATTGTTAGCCTTATTTACTTTCCTTATCGTGATAGTATCAACAATGATTATATTGTTTAAATTTCGTTAATGTTATTTGCGCAGCTGATCCAGCATTACTCTAATTTAGTGTTTCCATACTGGCAATTATATCTTTTAATTTGTTCGTAGAAATTTATAATCATCTGCTAATTCTTGATAACTGACTACCAAGGAGTTTTTTTCGTAATAATTTCTCATTGTATCATTATATATTCTATTTTGTTCCACTATCTATATCTTCATCTATCTATTTATTTATCTACCATGGCACTTCCGCCATTTCTTGGGGGTAGCTTATATAAAAAAGGGTAATATTTCATTTGTTCCTGGTTTCTTGACGAGATACTCAGTTGAGTTTGGTTGGTACAGTTAAGATGTAGCTGTATTTTGTTCTAGAAAAACTATTATCACCTAATTCTTGATAACTATAACAACCAGGAGCTTTTTATAATAATTTTTCATTGACGCATTAAGAAACTAATATAATTTATTCATATGTTATCGCTTCCCGAATTATCCTATTATAGTCAGGATTCAGATGGTCCTGATAATAGCATTCAGTTTCCCTCCTCCCTTCCGACCGTTGGGCAATCTTTACCTATTATTACTAGCTAAGCTACAATCCTATTTTGAAAAGCAGAATGCTATAAGACCAAGGGCTCCAATAGGGAAAAAGAACCTAGTTAGGAAAGGAAATAGGAAATGAATAAACGACATGAGAAGTAATGAACATTAAAAATTAAATATTTCAAGAACAGTAACAACATTAAAACAGATCTTTCATAGATAAACAATGAAAAGATACTAATGGTTTTCTAGTTGCGTAGTTCTGGAAAGTTGTCGACTAATTTCTGTAACTAATTTTTGTTTATGAATACTATGATTATAAAAATCTTTAAGCTATTCACAACTTGGCTTACACATAGGCATTAGTGTTTTAACTGGTCTCATTCCAATGTCATATTTTCAAGATCCATAGATTCCAATTTCCTGTTTTTAAAATCCATATATTCCAATTTCATAAATTTTCAAATTCGTATATTCCAATTTTCTCTTTCAAAATTCGTATATTCAATGTCCTATATTTTTCAAATCTATATATTCCAATGTCTTATGTTTCCAAAATCCACATATTCCTATTTCTTATGTCTTCAAAATTCATAGATTCCAAATTCCTATATTTTCAAAATCCATAGATTCCAATTTCCTATGTTTTTTTTTTAAATCCATATAATCCAATTTTGTTATGTTTTCAAAATTCGTAGATTTCAATTTTCTGTTTTCAAAATCCATAGATTCCAATGTCTTATGTTTTCAAAATTTCGTAGATTCCAATGTCCTATGTTTTTCAAAATCCATAAATTCCAATTTCATATGTTTTCAATATACACATATTCCAGTGTCCTATGCTTTCAAAATCCACATACTCCAAATGTCCTATATTTTCAAAATCCACATATTCCAATTACCTGAGTTTTCAAAATCCAAATACTCCAATTCTCTACATTTTCATATTCACATATTTCAATTTCATATATTCTCAAAATTCCACATATTCCTATTTTCAATGTTTCCAAAATCCACATATTCCAATTACCTGTATTTTCAAAATCCACATATTCCCAATTTCCTATATTTCCAAAATCCACAATATTCCAATTTCCTATATTTTCAAAATCCACATATTCCAATTTCCTATATTTTCTAAATCCACATATTCCATTCCCTACTTTTTTCAAAATCCACAGATTCCGGTCACGAAAGTTCCCATGAATGAATTGACCTTCGCTCTGAGTTTGACCACGATAATCTTGAGGCCATTGTGTTCACGTCTCGGACCAGATGGGAGTTGTTATTGAATTTCAACTAACTGACTGACTATCTATTACGAGGATTTTATTTCTGTTGTTCCTTAGGGTTGTGTTCTTGGCCCATGATATATACAAGCTTGAATGGTCCTGGACATTTAGTCAAAACTCCATACATTGCATATTTTATTATTATTATTATTATTATTATTATTATTAATTATTATTATTATTATTGTTGTTGTTGTTGTTGTTGTTTGTTGTTGTGTTATTAATATCAGCCAAGCTCCAACTCTAGTTGGATAAGGAGGCTGCTATAAGCCCAAGGGCTGCAACAGGGAAAAAAAACCCAGTGAGGAAAGGAAACAAGGAAACGAATAAACTATATGAGAAGTAATGAGCAATTAAGATAAAATCTTTTAAGAACGGTAACATTGAAACATCTTTCATATATACAGTAAACTATAAAAAAGAGACTTATATCAGCCTGTTCAACATAAAAACATTTGCTGTAAGTTTGATCTTTTGAAGTTCTATCGATGCTACAAGTGTGCGCGATCCGTCAACATTGACGAATAAATATTTAGATATACTTGTATATGCATACATACGCATTAAACCCTGCCCACCCCTTTTTCGCTTCCCTAAAATACAACCCGCCGATTTCTTTAAAATTTCAAGAATTTTTTTTTTTTTCACCTTGAACAGGTGACTTTAGTCGTACAGCTGGATGTATGGAGTTCCAGTTCAAACTGTGTGCAACCCAGTTGCTGGCTATATCCGTGAGTGTACCTCACGCAATGCACTGTAGGCATTACTTGGTCCTAGTTGCATTTGTTTTATATAAACCCAGGCTTACTTGACCTCCATTCTTGAATCATATTTTTTCCATCTTGCAGTCCTATCTCTTCTGACTTTTACATCATACTGCTACTCTAGGGATTTAACCGCAATGGCCTAAAGTGCTGAGTGGCCTTCTAGTTGTAGAATGCTTTTCTGTTGGACAAGTTGGCGCCAAGTGTCGTTTCATCGTTGATCATAAGACTTAGTTATTTAACTATTTGTCTTGATGTATTTTTTTTCGCATATATATATTATATGCAATTTTCTATATTTCCATCCCCAATTGGGACTGCTTTCCCCTGTTTGACCCCTTGGATTTCTAGCGTTCTGCTTGAATAATCTATTAAGGTTGTAGCTTAGCCAACAACAACAACAACGTTAAGAAATTACGATATGGTTGTGATGAAGAAATTTAATTCACTAAGACTAGTTTTATCCTTTTATAACAATTAGAAATGTGCTTAACAAATACATACAAACAAAAGTGTGTTCAAACCCTAACAGCCAGTTAAAACGAAGACCAGGAATCACTATGTAGATAATTAAAGAATCGACCTAATATTATATAACAGATGATCTGAAAAACAATGATAAGTCTATATAACAAAATGGAACTGTTTCATGGAAGGGATCACCATATGCAAATGAGAGTTTCTGTCTGAAGTAGTTTATGGGTGATTTTGTAATAATCAACAGTTTATGCGACTCTTATTGATATTATGATAGAGTATATGCGCTTTTCTAATAGCTCGTCAAGTCAAATTTCGCTGTACTTGGGCAGGATATTATTACATAAGACCTTTCTGGTGGTACCTTTTCCCAAACTACCTCTCTTATAAAGAGCAAGTGTCTGGTTATATATATATATATATATATATATATATATATATATATATATATATATATATATATATATATATGTGTGTGTGTGTGTGTGTGTGTGTGTAATTCCGGTCACCATCAATTATAGCTATACCTATTGGGCCCTTGGGTAGAAAGGAGAGGAGTTACATTTAAGGAAAGGGGGAGGGGGTGGGAAGGATTGAAAATGGGTGTGTATGCGTGTGCATATCTATTTAAATATTTATCAGTCATTTATGACGGGTCGCGTATTCTAGTATTTGAAGATAACCTTCTACCCTGTGAAATTAGCAACAGCAAACCACCAAAGTTTTTACCCCTGTAAAATCTCTCGAAAACAGATTTATGTTTTTAAAAAATCCCACAATTAAGTTTTCCACTTAAAAATTCAGCTTCAGAACGACTCAACGATATAAAAAAATAGAGAAAAAAACCCTTTCCGGATTTCCATGCATCGAATTAAACTGGATCTGTTGTGGCGGTAATGTCCTTATCCGAAATCCCCATGAACATCCAGGAAATAATCTTGAATGCCATGAAACGCGATCATACAAAACGTGGGTTTCAACCGCGGTTGACAGGATGTCATCCCCCGGTATTTATGAAATCAATGTTTACCCGCTGTTATTGTTTCCTCTTGCTGTTGTTGTTGCTTTTGGTGTACGGTTTGAATTTGTCAGAGAGGCGAGAAATAAAGGAATGGGTGGGGCAATAAGAAAGGAGAGAGAGAGAGAGAGAGAGAGAGAGAGAGAGAGAGAGAGAGAGAGAGAGAGAGAGAGAGAGAGAGAGAGGGGGGGGTGTGATAAGAAAAGAAAGTGGTAACTGGAGGGAGAGAGAGAAAGTTGTAATAAGAAAGAAAATTGATGAGAGAGAGAGAGAGAGAGAGAGAGAGAGAGAGAGAGAGAGAGAGAGAGAGAGAGAGAGAGGGGGGGGTAAATAGATATAAATAGATAGATAGATGAGATAGTGATATAGATATAGAGGTAGAATTTATTCTGGATTAAAGAAATTTATTGAATCAAAAACTTAAATTTGCTGATTTCCATTTTTGCGGGGTTTGGTGACACAACCAACCGACAACACTTACTAAAATCTTAACTTTTGTCAATATTCGTAGTGCTAACAGTCGCCATTTTGCATAGCCAATGTTATACACTGTTCTTAAGAGATGATGTGTACTTCAAAGTGTAGAGTTTTGCTAAATATAAGTCCTCAATTGCAACGTTGTTTCATTGGTAATATTCAACAAGTCTTCTTCAGATTTCCTTATTTGAATAGAAAACAAAAAAGCAAATGCACAATGCAATATTCACAGTAATCTCTCTCTCTCTCTCTCTCTCTCTCTCTCTCTCTCTCTCTCCTCTCTCTCCTCTCTCTCTCTCTCTCTCTCTCTCTCTCTTTTGTTAATTTCTTCTCTTTATCTTTTTTTTCTTTCTCCTTTGTCCTTCTCTCTCTCTCTCTCTCTCTCTCTCTCTCTCTCTCTCTCTCTCTCTCTCTCTCTCTCTCTCTCTCTCTCTCTTTGTCGCACAATATAAACAAAACCCCACAATTCATTTTATCACTTTCATGCATTCTCCTCTATCAAACAAAAATAAATTCCCACAGCACATTTTATCATAAAATTTAAATTCAATCACAGCTAACCTCCACCCAAGAAAAAAATCTATTTTTACTGTTCTCAGAGTTTGCATAGATTTAAAGAGTACCTTATGGAAAATAGCTTCCTATTGATCTAGATCGAATTTGATGGTTCCTAGTACTTTCGCCAACGAAGGTTATGTTTTCGCCCCTTTTTGTGTGTTTGTTTGTACATGTGTGTGTGTGTTTGTGTGTGTTTGTGAACAGTTTCCTGGCCAAAATTTTAATTGTAGAGTAATGAAACGTGCAGGGATTAACTGTTATGTAAAAAGCTGGAAATTATTACATTTTTGAAGGTCAAGGTCAAAGGTCAAGTTCACGGTCAAGCAAAATGTCCAATTGATGTAATGAGCCATAAGTTTGGACATCGTTGTCACAGGGTCTTCAAACTGTGTACATATTTGAGCGTATGAAAATTCATACCAATTAATACATGTTAAGGTCTGCGCTCTACACTGTGTCCCTCTATATTGTTCTAAACTAGCAAGTATAAAATTCTAAAACCTCGCATTTAAGTCAAAATTAAAGAAACATTCTGAAATGTATAACAAACTTGTAAATGTAGATGCATGACCCGTCGTGTTACCTTAAACCAACTGTATTCTTTTTTTCCTAAAACTAGGAATTTTTCTTCAATAAAAGCTCATTCACATATTCTATAACATTCCACCTTGACCAAAATTTTAGATCCCTTATTTAAAAGGATGTTATTATTATTATTATTATTATTATTATTACTATTATTATTATTATTATTATTATTATTATTATTATTATTATTATTATTATTATTATCACAATCCCATGTATAATCTTCTCTTCAGAGAAAAATAACAACTCCGATGGCAATAAGAAATATTACTGTCTGGAAATGTGTCTTAGCATTATTATTATTATTATTATTATTATTATTATTATTATTATTATTATTATTATTATTATTATTATTATTGTCGTTGTTATCATAATCTCAAAATCCTATGTATAATTTCTTCTACAAAAAAAAAAAGAAAGAAAAACACCAAAACCAATAAGAACCATCACAATCTAGAAATGTCTCTAAACACCAATTACATTTACCAAAGAAAAAAAAAAGAAAAAAAAAAATCCATCACCGATATGGAACAAAACCGGACATCCAGAAATCTAAATCGAGGTCACGAGGGGGTCTCTCACCTCACCAATCAAAATACAAAACCAGCAGGAAAATGATTTCCAGCTCGAATTTGCTGGTCTTCTAAAACGTCCCGATTTCAACAGATGACCAACGAGGTCGCAGCCGATTAAAATCGGTTCGTGTTAAGCACTTCGAATCAGCCAAATATATTTTTTTTTATCTATGAATCGTTTTAATTATTTTATTAACTTAATTGGATGTATGTATTGAAACTACTCATTTTTATAGACGATTAGACAGCCAGCATTCATTTTTTACTTTTTTTTATCTATGTTTTAATTGATTGAAAGTATGGTTTAAAATACCGATTTCTATTAACGATGAATAAATTTATTAGATTTATATACCCACAGCCAACAAAAATTTTATTTTTGAAATATTTTATTTTTCAAGTAACTATTTGAAGAATGGTTTAGAACTACCATCTTTTTATGAACGATTAAAAAATTTAGTAATTATTATATATCCACAGCCAACAATATTTATATTTTCCAATTGTTTTATTTCTTAATTAAGTTAATGTAAAATTATGTTTTGGATCTACCATTACAGAAGTTTATTTATTAATGTATCCTCACGAATTTCTGTTATTTTATTTCAAACTACCAACCTTCTATTGACGAATAGAAAGTTAATTAGTTTTATTCTATATCCTTAAAATTTCCCTATCAAAAAAGTCTGCTCATTAATGTATTCTCACAGAATTCATCTAGTCTTCGTCCTCGTCTAATTCGAAATATAGAAAATATCTTGATTTTCCCTTCCTCCACCATTCCTAAAAGTTTATTAACTTTATTCTATATCCATAAAGCCTCAATTGAAAACTTCTATTCATTAATGTATTCTCACGGGCTTCTGTCAGGCTACTGTATCCTCGAATAATTCGAAATACAGAAAATATCTGCATTTTTCCCCCTTGCTTTCCCCCAAGACTTCCACCAATCCAGAAAATCCCCGATAATAACCCCCCGTAAAAGTAATACATCCCCGAAGGCGCTTTAATCTTGGTTCGCCTTTTCTATGTAAAGGACGGGAAAAAGAATCTTTAGGGAAAGTACCCTCATGCAAATTTCACCGAACATCGCCCTTGGTGATCGCCGACGCCTCGATCAGCCCTCGAAAACCAACGCGCGGAATTGAGATACCATAAGTAATGTTCATTAAAATTCGAGGCGGGAGGTGTTAAAAACGCAAATAGATTGCGCGGCCTCTTCATAAATTGAAAGCTGTCGCCTGCATAATGGAAAGGGCTGGCCGGCGAAGGCATGTACCTCGGACGTGTCCTCAACATGTCCGTAGCTCACGTTACACAAAAGTTGAATAATTTTGGCCCCCCTCCCAGGACCCACGAATGTTCACGGAGGTCATTTTTGATAATTAATCGCCTTATGTGGGTCGGTACGTTGTTCATTATATGATAGATGAGACCTGCACCCGAATCCCAAGTGTCCTCAGAGGAAGGTGAACAGAATTCTTTCGGAGCCGCGTCTCTGCAAAGAGCCGACATTACGGCCCTTTCTCTTATGGATGCCAAGGGTAGGCGATACAAGGGTCACTCGCTCTTAAATCATGCTAAGGGAAGGGGGGGGGAGGGGGGTTGGAAAAGGTTGGAAGGGGTTAAGACATAGGGAAGTGAAAACACTTAAGTAGGAAGATTGCTTTCGTCATGCGAATCATTATCTTTTTTTTTTTTTTTTTTTTTACATTTCCTCAAATTATTTTCAGAGGAACGCAAGCAAACGAATACAGTGGATACAAGGTACCATTTTAAAAGTCGTCTTATAAATATTAAGTGATATAATGGAGTATATGGAATACATAATACCAATGAAAATGTGAAATATTACATTAGATAACGATCGGTATCATTGAAATGCTCCAACATTATAATTAAGCGAATGATGAATAATTTTCTCTGCTATTATTATTGTATTAGACTGGTGGGCAATTGTACATCCACACATTTTTATAAGATCTGATCTCTTCTCTCTCTCTCTCTCTCTCTCTCTCTCCTCTTCTCCTCTCTCTCCTCTCTCTCTCTCTCTCCAAAGAATTTACCTTTAACATTAGGAGCAAATGTACGTCTACACATTTTTATAAGATCTAATCTCTCTCTCTCTCTCTCTCTCTCTCTCTCTCTCTCTCTCTCTCTCTTTCTCTCTCTCTCTCTCTCTCTCTCTCTCTCTCTCTCTCTCTCTGCAATGAATTTACCTTGATCATTAGAAGTAAATGTACATCTACACTTTTTTTACAAGATCCTCTCTCTCTCTCTCTCTCCTCTCTCTCTCTCTCTCTCTCTCTCTCTCTCTCTCTCTCTCTCTCTCTCTGTGTGCAATCAATTTACTTTGAACATTAGAACCAAATGTATATCTACACATTTTTACAAGATTGGCTCTCTCTCTCTCTCTCTCTCTCTCTCTCTCTCTCTCTCTCTCTCTCTCTCCTCTCTCTCTCTCTCTCTGCCATGAATTTACTTTGAAAATTAGAACCAAATGTACATCTACACATTTTTACAAGATTGGCTCTCTCTCTCTCTCTCTCTCTCTCTCTCTCTCCTCTCTCTCTCTCTCTCTCTCTCTCTCTCTCTGCCATGAATTTACTTTGAACATTAGAACCAAATGTACATCTACACACTTTTACAAGATTCTCTCTCTCTCTCTCTCTCTCTCTCTCTCCTCTCTCTCTCTCTCTCTCTCTCTCTCTCTCTCTCTCTCTCATTGGCACCCTTGATTTAGACTCTCTCTCTCTCTCTCTCTCTCTCTCTCTCACTCTCTCTCTCTCTCTCTCTCTCTCTCTCTCTCTCTCTCTTTGGCACCCTTGATTTAGACTCAAAACAGTCTCCTAAAACACCTACCTCTCTCTCTCTCTCTCTCTCTCTCTCTCTCTCTCTCTCTCTCTCTCTCTCTCTCTCTCTCCTAATGTGCAATAAATTTACCCCGAACATAATGCCTCGCCCGCAGTGGCAGAAACCCTCCTAATCATAGCAGATTACAAAACGTCAGAAACAATTGGCATAATTGTTTCCCTTCGAATGATCAAGAGATCCTCCGGCAAAACACATCTCGATAAAGGCAAATGATAAAGAGATCCGTAGCCTTTGACACAAACGTATTTAGACGTATTTAAACGCATTTAGCGGCGCATCTATTTTGCGGTATTTTATTTAATCATTTATTTTGACCTTGAGTGCATATTGACAGTGAATTATTAGAAATTATTCTAAATAATATCAAGCTGAATAAAATTCTAACAGGTAATATGCGTTCCTTATCGTACCCGTGAATACTTCACTTACTCTAAGTGCTGTTTACCTGGTCCTATCACACAGGGAAACACTGTGCACCACAGGACTTACAAGATCTGTTTTTGTTATACACTCTTGGGTATTTAGAGTATTTAGAATGCCAGCCATTTTTTTTTCGCTTATAGACTTGCAGAAATCCTTTAACTTGTGTAACCTTAACAAATACTGTATACTCCTCGTTCAGATAACTTGATAAGTTTTATTTTGAAAGTTTCCTATTTTTGGTTTACAAACATAACTTTCAAGATAAAGAAATAAAACACATACACAGATAGATAGCTTTTCAGATATAACAGTAAATAAGTGAATAGACAGATAGATATATAGAAAGATATTTACGCTTTCTGGCAACAGCGATCAGCTCGGGCGATGTCCGGTACGATTTGCTTGAAGTGGGCCTACTTTCCTCAAAGATTTTTTTCCGTCCTTACATAGAGAAGGCATACCTTGAATAGATTCGCTAACTGACTGTCAGCACACACACAAGTGATAATGAGATGTGGATATTCTAAATAAAACTAAAAGAAACGGCTAAATTAACTAACTAATTACCTAACTCCTCCAACGCCGTTTGACGTAATTGGTCCCCACCCGACTACGCTAACCCTCCCCGTCTCTTGTTCTTGTTGACAGATTAAACTAGCCAATTCCTGACGTTGATTTTTAAGTGCTTGACTTTCATACGACACTTGTCAACCTTGTGTGTTTAACTGAGAATAGATATCGACTATTCCAGATATTTATTGCATTAAATCCCGACCAGTTTCCACAGAATGTGAAAAAACGGGAATTAGGTGTAATATGTTTTATTGATTATTAGTTCATAGTGAATTGTAGAATTCTCCTGGTATATAATCACCTATAGTTTAATACACCGTATTATTATTATTATTATTATTAGTTAAGCTACAACTCTGATTAGAAAAGCAAAATGGTACAAGCATGAGGGCTCCAACATGGAGAGCAACCTAGTGAGGAAAGTAAATAAGGAAATAGAAAATAAGCTATATATAATTAATGAATAAGATATATAGACTATTTTGAGTAACAACGTTCAAATATATCAGTCATATATAAACTATAGAAAGAGACATAATTTATCAACAGTAATGAAGGCTAACTAACTAATTTGAACCCGGAAGTTATGAGAATTATTTTGTAATTTGTGGTGGCCGATGTGATAACGTCCCTGACTGGTGAACGCCAGACTGGGGTTCGAGTCCCGCTCAAACTCGTCAGTTCCATTGGTCGCAGCAACTTCACCATCCTTGTGAGCTAAGGATGGGGTTTTGGGGGGAGCCTATAGGATCATCTGCTGAGTCACCAGCAGCTATTGCCTGGCCCTCCTCGGTCCTGACTTAGGTGGAGAGGGGCTTGGGCGCTGATCATATGTTTATATGGTCAATCTCTAAGGCATTGTCCCGCTTGATAGGGCCATGTCACTGTCCCCTGATTGTCATTCGTGAGTGACCTTTAAAACCTTGAATCATTAACATAAACAGCAAATTAAAATCATATAAAAATATTTTAATGAAACAAAACGAACAGTGTTTACAATGGAAGCGCAAACTGAAATAGATCGCTAGTTATCAAGGGCGTATACACATTCCGTTACAGATATAGAAATGAACTGTCAATCATTCTTCCTAGAAATACTTGAAACCAGGAGTCAAAGAGGCTATGGCTGAATATACAATGAAATCGGGTATCTGATATGTAGACACTCATAGCATAATTAGTAAGTGCCAATCAGTCAAAAGCAAAAGAACATTAAAGCAAGAAAAGCAATGAAACTTGAGAGTACACGCAGGTACACTGTTTTATCTTATTTCTCTTCCTCTTGGTTTTTGAAGTTATTATAGCTTATATACAAAAGATATATGTTAATGCTGTAACTGTTCTTGTAATGTTTTATTTTATTTGTTCATTATTTCTAGCGTAGTTTATTCATTTCCTTTATATCCTTTCCTCACTGGACTATCTGTTGGAGGCCTGGGCTTAAATCATCCTGCTTTTCCAACTAAGGTTGTACCTTGGCTAGAATAATTAATAAGTGCCAATCAGTCGAAAGCAAAAGAGGGTACACTCAGGCACACTATTTTATTTTATTTCTCTTCCTCTTGATTTTTTTTTTTTAGTTTATATACGGAAGATATATTCTAGTATTAGTTTTCTTAGAATGTTTTATTTTAATTGTTCATTATTTTTCGCGTAGTTTAATCATTTCCTTTATCTCCTTTCCTCACGGGGCTATTTTATCTATTGGAGGCTTGGGGCTTATAGCATCCTGCTTTTCCAACTAGGGTTGTACCTTGGCTAATAATAATAATAATAATAATAATAATAATAATAATAATAATAATAATAATAATAATAATAATAATAATAATAATAATAATGACGATGATGATGTTGATAGCCTAATAATAATAATAATAATAATAATAATAATAATAATAAATCTAAAAATTTGGATGAGAATTCCAATATACATCTCAGCAAATTTCCTATTCCCAAGTTTTATATCATGGAACACTTACAAATAAATTGTTTAGTTTATTCATAGAAACATGTCAAAAACATTTCTGAAGTATCATTCAACCAAAATCGAAAAAAATAGAAATATGTAAGTAGTAAGAAATAAATATTGAAGAAATGAAAACTTATTGAAAAGTAAAACTTAAAAAGGTAATAAAGGATAAATAGGCAAAGAAAAAGAAAATAAGATTGTCACAAAATAGATGAAAAAGTTGAAATTTATGGGAAAGTAAAAAGAGATTATTATTATTATTATTATTAGTAGTAGTAGTAGTAGTAGTAGTATTATTATTATTATTATTATTATTATTATTATTATTATTAACTAAGCTACAACCCTAGTTGGAAAAGCAAGATACTTTAAGTCCAAGGGCTCCAACAGGGAAAAATAGCCCAGTGAGGAAAGGATATAAGGAAATGAATAATTGATATAGGAAGTAATGAAAATTAAAATAAACTACTTTAAAAATCTTAACAACATTACAAAATAGTTAATTTATAAACTATAAAAGGACTTATGCAAGCCTGTTCAACATAAAAGCATTTGCTGCGAGTTTGAACTTTGGAAGCTCTACTGATTCAACTACCCGATTAGGAAGATCATTCCATAACTTGGTCACAGCTGGAATAAAAAACTTCTAGAGTACTGTGTATAGTATTGAGCCTCATGATGGAGAAGGCCTGACTATTAGAATTAACTGCATACTTAGTATTACGAGGAGGATAGAACGGATAAAGGGAATCAGAGAAAAGGAGGGCATTATAAATATGAAGACGAAACTAAACATAACAGAATAGAGTAGCAGTTTTAAAAGAACAAAATAACACCCTAAAAATTTACTGTTCTCAGCCGTATTGTAGTGAAATACAGGCGACCGAAATTTTTACCCTACTTTGTTAATATCTTGTATGGGTTGGTGACCGTAATATCACTCCTTGATGTCAATATATCGGTTTTTAAAACTGTAAATACCTGACAACTTTTATTCCAGGATTTTTACCGTTTTTTACGGTAAATTTTTGACAGTGCAGATGATATAAGCTGCGAGTTATGTGGAACATTATTATTATTATTATTATTATTATTATTATTATTATTATTATTATTATTATTATTATTATTATTATTATTATTAGCGAAGTTACAACCTTACTTGGTAAAACAGGATACTATAAGCCAAAGGGCTCCAGCGTTGAGAAAATGGAGTTTTAAAAGGCTGCAAAGGGCCTAGCATTCCCTCAAAAAAAAAAAAAAGACAAAAAAGAAGAGAGACATTAAGACCTTAGACAGACCAAAAAAAAAAGGGGGGGGGGGAGTTTCTGAAAGTA
>NC_090737.1:36973849-36976349 GCF_036898095.1 Palaemon carinicauda | reverse complement strand
AGCAAAGCTGCCCTTGCTAAGGCCACCCATACTAGGTTGCTTTGCGTGGACCGATCAATCAAAAAACTCCCACCATTACATGTCTGAGGCCTTTGTACTGCAGTGGACTAGAAACGGCTGCATTTGATGTTATATATAAAATTTAGTCCATATATGCATAATTGTAAACTTTTATTTATTTATAAAAATTACAGAAGGGATGAGAGAATTTTTTAACCCAAACGTTTGTCGTTCAACTTTTTTACTATTTTAGATACTATTCAGTTCCTTTAATATTGTTAAAACCTAAATGTGTTATCAGATAATGCTCTCATCATCGTGCCCATAGTTCAACACAAGACTGCTCTATTTCAATGCATGGGCCTTAATACAATTTACAGATAGTTTTTTTCTTCTTTTATATTAGATGAATATTGTGCTGATATAAAAATTAGCCTTTTAATTTTTTTAATGGAACGAATATCCACTGATGTCATTCCTTACATGTTAATTATCAAATCAATTTAAAAGAAATCAATGTGTTTTTTTTTTTTTTTTTTTTTTTTTTTTTTTTTTTTTTTTTTTTTTTTTTTTTACATATTCCGCCAAACACAATGGCAACATCAGGGAAGCTTCGAAGGGTAATGGCGATCCAACCCAGATAATATTATGTTTCACATTATTAGATAACAATGCAAAGGAAAATATCTAAATGACTAAAACTGAATACATGCTGTAATAGATAAGATTAAACTTTTTGTAAGTTCCCTACCAATTAAGATTATATAGAATTCCGTTATCTCTCTCTCTCTCTCTCTCTCTCTCTCTCTCTCTCTCTCTCTCTCTCTCTCTCTCTCTCTCTCTCTCTCTCTCTTGTGAAATATTTCTGTTCCCACCATATAAGATTGAATTAAATCCTGTTAGCGCTCTCTCTCTCTCTCTCTCTCTCTCTCTCTCTCTCTCTCTCTCTCTCTCTCTCTCTCTCTCTCTCTCTCGTAAAATATTCCTATGTTCCCACCATTTAAAATTAAATTAAATTCTCTCTCTCTCTCTCTCTCTCTCTCTCTCTCTCTCTCTCTCTCTCTCTCTCTCTCTCTCTCTCTCTCTCTCAAAACAGTGTTTCAAACAAAGATCATGTGTCAGCTTGAAAAGCTAGTTATGTAATTAACATGTATTCTCTGTAGATACTTTTTTCATTCATTAAAAATATACAGTACAACAGTTTTGGTTTACTATTAAAGATTAGATTTGGAAATAAGAAAATCTCCATTTCAAACGAACAAAAACGAGAAAAACACCCAATATGTTAATGAAAGAACATAAGTCTATGAATATAAAAAAACCAGAAGTAATTAAGTGTTTAGACCAATGAACAAGATAAGATAGGAATTGAAAAGTTTGTCCTTTAAACATTCGACGGAGATATATACACAGTAGTATCTCTCTCTTCAATCCGCCAAAATTTTAGGTTATTTTCATGGGCATTTTGGAAAGGTAGACTTGTAGAATGCAGCTTTGCCAGGAAAATTATACATTACAGCAGGAATGAAAGGTCAACCAATTGAAATTTTGGCCTGAACCATTTCACCATTATATAGAAAAAAAAGAAAAAAAAATAGACAAAGTTCGGCTTTTTTTTCGGTAGAATCTCACCTGACAAGTAAATTTACAGTATTATCCGTAAGAAAATACGAAACTAATTTTTGATTACTAAACAGACGATGCATTTCCCTCCCCTCCCAACACTTTTTATAAGCAAAGTCTTTTTTTCGTAAACGTAACGGTGGCGTTAACGTGGATGCCCTTAAAGCTTGTGTTCTCCCGATAGAAGTTTAGTGGCGGGCTGTCAGGCGTTGGCATTTAGACATTAAACTCTACATGCTGTACAGCCAAAAGAGATTTGCTCTCTCTCTCTCTCTCTCCTCTCTCTCTCTCTCTCTCTCTCTCTCTCTCTCTCTCTCTCTCTCTCTCTCTCTCTGACGCTTCTTTCTTTTGCTTCATCCTCCTGTGTCTTCCAAGAGAGAGAGAGCGGGGCAGGGAGAAGAAGGGGGAATGTTTTATAAGGTTTCTTGACATTTAAGTAAATCCAAGTTTCTTTTCATGCAAGGGTTTTTCTATTACTCATCGCGGTTTGTTATTCAAAACGTTTTGTCTTGTGGAATGCATTAAGACTTTCAAATTGTATAAGCACTTTCATATTTCACACTAAATCATTTCCATGAAGATTTCTATACAAAATCTGTATCACAATATATACATGCATTGTTTATCCTGTATAAATATACAACTTATGTAGGGAGGAAATATGATTTCTCATTTTAAGTTCTTAGACAAACCATACAAATTAGCCAAAATGATATGAAGTAATCTAAATTTTTGGATGCATAGCATCTTGAACTTTACCGTATTTCCATCCATAATTAATAATCGCCTTAACATTGCAAATACTAATATTTTACCTTGAAATTAATTGCTATAAGTTCCTTCGCAATTTTAAATATTAAAATAAAAAGTAACATTT